>NC_064814.1:56502689-56541146 GCF_023721935.1 Panthera uncia
TGGGGGGGGGTTGAGACCGGCGAGTTGCGGGGGGGGGTGCTGTTGGTCGGCGAGGGCTAGAGCCCGGGAGTTGCGGAGGGCGAGGGGGGCAGCGGCGGCAGCAGCGGGGTTCGCTGTAGAGGGAGAGTAGCTGGCGGGGGGGGGTGGGCTAGAGTTTAGGGGTCCGCAGCCTAGTCACTTGGCGGTGAGTACGGGGGCGGAGGGGGGGCGGCGGCCGGAGGGCTCGGAACTGGGCCCGGGGGCCCGGCGGGGAGCCCGAGGAGCTCGAGACGGGGAGGGGCCAAAGCCCCGGATGGGGGCGGAGGGACGGCGAAATTGTGGGGAGCGCGGTATGGGGGGGCAGGTGGGGCCGCGTCCGGGTTAGTGCTCGCTCGTCTGTCCCGGCCGCGAAGTGGCGTTGGATGTGTGAGCCTGTGTGTGTTTAGGGTGGGGGTGAGGGGCGCGCCGGGCCTCGTGCTCGAGTAGAAGGGGCCCGGAGGGCGGGGAGCGGTTCGGCGTGGTCATCCTGGACCCTGGGGGCGGACGGGTTGCGTGTGCGGTCGCGGAGGGCCCCGGGCGGCAGATCGCGACCGGGTAGGAACTCGGGGCTCTGGGCGCGTGTGAAGGACAGGGGCAGGCGGCCGCCCGGGCTCGGTCCGGGGGGCGGTATGGCGGGGTGGGGCGCCGAGTGATCGAGTAGACTGGAGTCTAGAGAAACCGTGAGTTGGGGGGGCGGGGCGCCAGGCCTCCGGTGGGGGGAAGGGGAGCGCTATAGCGAGGCCTGAGAGGGCGCCGCGCCCTGGCTCCGCCCCTCGCAGGGCGGAAGGGGGAGCAGGGGCGGGTCCAGCACAGCTGGGGACCTGCCGGCCTGGCCGGGGGGACCGGAGAGAAGAGGGGGTCTGCCTGGATCCTCCGAGATTTAGAGGTGGGGTTTCATGCGGACTCTCCGCTAGTGCCTTGACTCAGCTTTTATTGCTTCCACAGATCCACCTCCGACCCTTAAGCCAGAAACTCAGGTGAGGTTTCTCTTCCTTTTGCTGCCGGGGGCCCTCCCCCTCCTCTCTCTCCCCCTCCCCCCCCTTCTCCCTCTCCCCCTTCCTCCTGCCTCTTCTAGATCCCTTGCTCCGGGGTTTCTGCCTTTGGGAATGCCCCTCTTAAATTCCTTGTGATACGTGTTTCCTTTCAGCCACCAGAGAAACGTCGGAGAACCATTGAGGACTTCAACAAATTCTGCAGTTTCGTGTTGGCCTATGCCGGTTACATTCCCTCTAGCAAAGAGGTAGGGACTGGAGGGCCAGTAGCCTGAGGGTGGGTGTCCTAGGACTGGAGAGGGCAGTCTGTGTCACCGTGTAAGGGAAGCCTCTACCCGATGGGACACAGAAGACCAGGGAAATGGGAAACGTGGGAAAACCAGTACCTGGGGGCAGCTGGGTGACTCAGAGACTCGGCGGGGCCGAGTAGCAGTGAATGGTCGGTCTTGGGTTATTAATGGGAGGCGCCGCTGGATAAGTATTAGGAAGCTGAAAATGGCAACAGACGGGGCTATACGGAAACAGGTAAGGAAATCGCGCTCTGGTCTGCGGGTGACAATGCTGCGAGGCTGTGGGGACTGGGGAGAATGTCCAGAAAGTGAGGGCAGAGGTGACGTGCAGGTGTTCAAGGGGAGATGCTGAGGGGAATTGGGGAGGGGACAAAGTTTCTGAGTACAATGATTCTCTTTTTTGTTTTAGTGGTTTGGGCCAGGGTATCTCGGGGTAGATCTTGTCCCTGGTTTTTAGGCTGGGTTTGTTCAGGGGCTGAGGTGCCCCTGGGCCCCTGCTGACCCTGGTCTCTTCCCCCCATTTAAGGAAAGCGATTGGCCAGCCTCAGGCTCCAGCTCTCCTTTGCGAGGCGAGAGCGCGGCAGACAGTGATGGCTGGGACTCGGCCCCCTCAGATCTCCGAACCATCCAGACCTTTGTTAAGAAAGCAAAGTCATCCAAGAGAAGGGCGGCTCAAGCAGGCCCCACTCAACCAGGACCCCCAAGGTCCACTTTCTCTCGTCTGCAGGCCCCTGACAGCGCGACCCTGCTTGAGAAAATGAAGCTCAAGGACTCGCTCTTTGATCTAGATGGGCCCAAAATGGCGTCTCCGCTGTCCCCCACATCCCTGACACATGCCTCCCGGCCCCCTGCTGCTCTCACCCCGGTGCCCCTTTCCCAGGGGGACCTCTCCCAACCTCCTCGAAAGAAGGACCGAAAGAACCGAAAGTTGGGGCCGGGAGGGGGGGCTGGCTTTGGGGTGCTCCGGAGGCCTCGGCCGGCTCCCGGGGACGGGGAAAAGAGGTCTCGAATTAAGAAGAGCAAGAAACGGAAGTTGAAAAAGGCAGAGCGGGGGGATAGACTCCCACCTCCTGGGCCTCCCCGGGCACCCCCCAGTGACACAGACTCTGAAGAGGAGGAGGAAGAAGAGGAGGAGGAGGAGGAGGAGGAGATGGCAGCAATGGGGGGGGGTGAAGCCCCCGCCCCCGTGCTGCCGGCACCCCCAGAGGCTCCTAGGCCTCCTGCCACGGTGCACCCCGAAGGAGCCCCTCCCACTGACAGCGAAAGCAAGGACGTAGGGAGCACGGAAACCAGCCAAGACGGAGACGCCAGCTCCAGCGAAGGCGAGATGCGCGTCATGGACGAGGACATCATGGTGGAATCAGGTGCGAGGTTTGGGGCTGCCCCGGGTTAGCTAGGGGGACGGGCTCGGGGCTGCTGGGGACCCAAGAGCTCGGCCAGAGCACCAAACAAACCTTCTTTCCCCAGGTGATGACTCATGGGACCTGATCACGTGTTACTGCCGAAAGCCCTTTGCAGGGCGGCCCATGATCGAGTGCAGCCTGTGTGGGACATGGATCCACCTGTCTTGTGCGAAGATTAAGAAGACCAATGTCCCCGACTTCTTTTACTGCCAGAAATGCAAGGAACTGCGGCCAGAGGCCCGGCGGTTAGGGGGGCCTCCCAAATCGGGAGAGCCGTGACCTCGCCATCTCTAGGCTGGGACTTCCAGATGACAACAGGACTTGGGAACTGAGCCTCGGGGTCCTCAGTATGTCCCCTGGAGCTTGGATATTGTCCCACTTCACAGGCAGGAATACCCGAGGGAGGCTGGTTTGGAAATGAAGTGTCTTGGTTCCAGCCTCACCTTTCCTTCCCACCTTGTGGACTTGAACGTGGACCCATTACGGTTGGGGGTGGGAGGCCGTCTGGGTCCCTCGACACTTCATTTCTGCCCCTTAGACCTGCCACCCCTCACCTTGCGGGCCAGCGTTGGAATTGGGCTGGAATGGGACAGTTGTCTGTAAAACTCGAGTGTAAATACAGCGCCCCCCTCCCCTTCCTCGTCTTTTCTCTCACTCCCCCTTTATTCTACACCGGTTGTAGTTTTAATTTCGGCCTTCCCCTTTCGGGCAGGGCAGCTCGGAGGTGGAGGGCCAAGCAGAGCCTGGCCGAGGGGAGGAAGGAAAACAGAAAGGTGGCGGGACTCACTCACCTCTTTTGTTTTTAATACCGTCGGCCAGCTGTTTGTACAGACAGCCTGCGTGTTGTAAATAAAGCGGAGTGGGCTCTTTTGTGTTTATAGCCCTCACTGACTGTCCTGCTTGGGAGGGAGGCTTGGGAAAAGCTGACCGAAGACTGGCTGGGAGTGGGGCCGAAACCCACCTCCACGACCTGGCGGCGCGCCTTCCCCCCTCCCCCCAGTCCGGGACCCCCACACCCGCCATCCGCTCCCCCGACACGCACGCTCCAGGGGATCAGACTTGCTCGGAGCCCCCGCCTGAGCAGAGCACGGTGGGTGCCGGGGGGGGGGGGGGGGGGGGGGCAGAGACCGGGGGGACGCGGGTGGGGACACATTCGGGGGCGGGGCCGTTGAGGGCTGGGAGACCGTTGCTGAAAGCAACGATCACGTGTTAGGGGCCGTGGGAGGAGCCGGGAGGTCACGTGACCGGGAGGGGTCACGTGGCGGAGGGCGGGTCGACGCGGACCACGTGACATGGGGAGAGGTGGGCGGGGTGCTGAAGGGCGCCCGCGACGTCGGCGGCGGTGGCGCGCGGCTGCGGCGGAGGAGGAGGCGGCGGCGGCGTCTACGGCCTCGGGTCGAGCCCTACGGCCCGTCCCCCCTTCCCTCGGCCGCCACCCCGCTGCCCCCCCGCCCTCCGCCCCGCTGCCCCTCTCCGGCGCCGGGCCGGTCCTGGTCGCCTCGCGCGTCGGGTGGCGGGTGTGCGCAGGCGCGGCGGGGGCGCTTCGCCCCTTTGGGTGGGCGGCGGAGCCCGGGAGCGCGCGGGCGAGACCATGGCGGGCAGCGGCGCGGGGGGGCGGCGGTGTCGGGGAGACGAAGGTGATTTACCACCTGGATGAAGAAGAGACCCCGTATCTGGTGAAGATTCCCGTCCCCGCGGAGCGCATCACCCTGGGCGATTTCAAGAGCGTCCTGCAGCGGCCCGCGGGCGCTAAGTACTTTTTCAAGTCAATGGATCAGGATTTCGGGTGAGCGCGAGGCCTAGATTGCAGCCGATGGGGGGGGCCGTGCTGGCGTGGATTGGGCAATATCGAGGGGCACAGGTCTGCTCTGGGCCATACTGGGTTTTCTGGGTTCTAGTGGAGCAGATTGTGTTATGCTGGGGTTAGATTGCCTATCCCAGGACGGGCAAGGTTATGCTTGGACAGATTGGGGCGCTCAGCGCTGTAGGACGACAGACTGGGCTGTGCTAAACCAGATTAGGGGAGATTAGGCTATCCTGGAATAGAGTGGGACACAGTGCTTTATTTGGGGAGGTGCCGAATTCACCCGTCCTGTATTCCGAGCAGTCCTGTAGCACACAGGCTATGAGGGATGTCGTGGAATCTTCGGGTATAGATTGATTTGTGTTGGGGCAATTTGGGACATCCTGGACTGTATTAGAGCAGACAGGATTGTTTGGGGACGTTCTGGTATGTACTAACGCAAAGAATGCTGCATTGGGATGTTCTAGGCTGCCATGGGGTAGATGAGGCTGTCTGGGAAAAACTTGGGCCACCCTGGTCTCTACTGGGTTGTATTGGTTGATGTTAGTTTTTGCTGGGGTTTGGTTTTTATTGAGCCTCAGTACAGGGGCAGACAAGCAGGGCTTTGGGGGGGTGTCTATGCCAGTACGGACAACTGTATAGGGATAATCCGCTCTATATTGGTACAGACAGCTGCATGTGAGGACATTGTCGGCTGTTTCTAAAATATATTGGGCTATTCTGGCGTAATTTGGGTCATTCTGGACTCGACTAGGATTTTTAATACACAGTGAGTCCTTTTGGGTTTATAGCTCTTGAGACGGAGCCCTCCACCTTCAGCTCTTGAAGGCAGGCTGGATTAGACTGGGGCAGTCTGGCTTCCATGGATAGCTGAACAGACTGGCTTCTACCAAGAAAGAGTGTTTGTTGGATGTTGGGAAGGCGGTATTATCTTGGGAGTTACCTGGGGTTGACTGATTGATTGGTTGATTTTGAGAGAGAGAGAGACGGAAAGAGCAAGAGGGGGAGGGGGAAAGAGATGGGGAGCAGAGGATCTGAAGCAGGCTCTGCGCTGACAGCAGCGAGCCCGATGTGGAGCTCGAACTCACGAACCGTGAGATCATGACCTGAGCCGAAGTTGGATGCTCAACCAACCGAGCCACCCAGGTGCCCCCTGGGACTTGGCTGGGATTTAAATCAAGGTTCTACTGTTTGTTAGCAGTATGTTGACGTAGTTAGTATCGAAAATCTCACATAGGTGCGTGGCGCACAGTAGCTTTTCAGTAAGTTGGTACCGTCGTTAATAATGTCGGGTCTGACCCGTCCATAAGCGAGGTTATGGTGTGACATAAGACGGAGTGATTTGCCAGACTAGGTTACGCAGAGACTGAATTATGTTGCAAAACATCCTGTGTTGTATCGAGATTGATTGACCGTGACTGGGCTGAGTTGTCCCATTGGTAACAAATGGGATTAAGTTGTCACGTATCCAGGCTTCTGGAACCACATTAAGCCAGAGGGTTAATGAGACAGGCTGTTCGAATTTGGAGGTGAGAATATGTGCGTGTGAGAGAGAGAACCCGTTGAGGGCAGGGATTCTCGTAGTTCGTGTATTTATTCAGCCAGCGTTTGTTGACGCTTAACAAGTGTCCGGTCTGTCGCTGTGTGGCCAGGACAAGGTGCCAAACAGAACAGGCGGCCGTGATTTCACATGGTGGGTGAGAAGGAGCGAGTCGTGTCCATCCTGACGCTGGGCTTTGGGGTCTGTCAGGCAAGACAGGTTGCTTGGTGCAGAGACCTGTGGGAGGCACAGGGCGGGTCACAGCTGGGGTTCGTCTGTCCCTGGGAGGGCCCCGCCTAGTGAGGAGGTACGATTTTTGGTCTAGCGGGTGTTTTCACGTGGGGAAAAGTAGCCCATTTGGAGAGCTCTCTGGGAGGGAGGGAGAGAGAGAAAAGCAAGGAAAATGTGAGACTAGAGGCTTCGGGACCAAAGGGTTTGGGGACAGGGTGTGAGGAGTGGGGTGGGGGTTGGGGGAGGTGCCGGCAAGGCTCCTAAGGTGAGACAGACCTACCTGTAGGGTCACCCAAGGGAACAGGACGGTCTCTGAGATCCGAGTGAGAAGTTGGAAGCGGACCCCAGGAAATTTTTGGAGCAGCATTGAGCCCGGAGGATGAGTTGGGGAGAGAAGGAAGGAAAGGGAGCGAATGGGGAGACCCCGTAGGTGTGCAAGCGAAGGGTTTCAGCGTCAGGGAAGAGGACTGGGTCAGGGCTGGAGAAAGTCGGCGCCCCCGAGCTCCATGGATGCGGGTCAGGAGGTTTGAATTGGGGGTGCGCTGGGGGGGTGGTGAGGCCAGTCTCACCGGCCTTTGTGCCCTCTCTCGGCAGGGTGGTGAAGGAGGAGATTTCAGATGACAGCGCCCGCCTCCCCTGCTTCAACGGAAGGGTGGTGTCCTGGGTGAGCGGCCGTCCCTCTCACGCCACCAGGCGCTCTGAGCCTCAGTGTCCCCGGCCCACTCGTTGGAGGCCCTGGCTCTTTGCTTCCTCGGCGGCTTGGAGAGCCAGCCGCGGCCCATCAGCCTTCTCTGGGGCCTGTATTGCCAGCTCCTGCTCTCTCTCTGCTCATCCCAAGCACAGTCCTTGCTCAGACCCACCCCCTGCCCCTCTCCGCGTCCTGGGACGCCTCACTTCCCGGTCGAGCCGCTTTCTGTCTTTGCACTTTTCAGCTGGTGTCATCGGATAACCCCCAACCCGAGGTGGCTCCCCCAGCCCACGAGCCTCGGACCGAGCTGGCGCCACCGCCGCCACCGTTACCCCCTTTGCCGCCGGAGAGGACCAGTGGCATTGGCGACTCCAGACCTCCATCCTTCCAGTGAGATTGGGGATCCTTGAGTCCGGGGGAGGGAATCGAGGACGTGGAGCCCCAGCCCACTGATGCGGGCTGCGAACCGTCTCTGCCCATCCAGCCCTAACGTGTCCAGCAGCCGGGAAAACCTGGAGCCCGAGACAGAAACGGAGTCGGTGGTGTCTCTGCGGCGGGAACGGCCTCGCAGGAGAGACAGCAGTGAGCATGGCGGTGAGGGGGGGCGGGCCCGAGGCCGGGTCCTCCGGGAGCCCGGGGAGGGCGGTGGTGGGAGTAAGGAGGGGGGACAGCTTCCTGAGGTGCCTGTTCATGCTCAGCGGGGGGCCACAGGCCTGGCGGCCCCTCGAGGCTGGAGCGCCACCTGGCCGGGTACGAGAGCTCCTCGACGCTCATGACCAGTGAGCTGGAGAGCACCAGCCTGGGCGACTCTGACGACGACGACACCATGAGCAGGTAGGGCATCGCCCATCCTCCCGTCGTCGTCGTCCTCCTCCTCCCCCTCCTCCTCCCCCTCCCCCTCCCCCGCCCATCCCCCCCTCCCCCCCCCTCCGTGACCGTGACCGCCTCCGCCTCCTGACAGGTTCAGCAGCTCCACGGAGCAGAGCAGCGCCTCCCGCCTCCTGAAGCGCCACCGGCGGCGGAGGAAGCAGCGGCCGCCCCGCCTGGAGAGGGTGAGGGGGCTCTCACGGGACAGCTGGACCTTGGAGAAGTCGGGGGCCTTGGTTCAGGGGGTGCGAGGGCACAGGAAGCGAGCACCCCAGGGCCCGTCCCCGGGTCGTCGGAGGCAGTGCGGCTCCTTCCCCGTTTCCCCGACAGGCCTCGTCCTTCAGCAGCGTCACCGACTCCACCATGTCCCTCAACATCATCACGGTCACGCTCAACATGGGTACGGGGGAGCCCGGGCGGGGGCCGGGCCTGCGGGGGCCCGGGGGGCGCGCGGCGGGCTGCCCCCGGTCACCCGCGCCCCTTCCGCAGAGAAGTACAACTTCCTGGGCATCTCCATCGTGGGCCAGAGCAACGAGCGGGGCGACGGCGGCATCTACATCGGCTCCATCATGAAGGGGGGCGCCGTGGCGGCCGACGGGCGCATCGAGCCGGGCGACATGTTGCTGCAGGTGCGCTGGTCCTGGGCCCCGGGGCGGGGGGTAGGGTTGGGGGCCCCGGCGGCCTCTGACCCGCTGGCCCGGCTTCCAGGTGAACGACGTGAACTTCGAGAACATGAGCAATGACGACGCGGTGCGGGTGCTGCGGGACATCGTGCACAAGCCGGGGTGAGCCGCTGGCCCGGCCTGGGTCTGCTCTCCTAGTGGTGGCGGCGTCTCGGTTAGCGGGGGCGTGACATCACGCGTGTCCCGAGAGCGCGAGGCGGGACCGTGTGACGTGACAGGTAACCGTGGCGTGGGGGTGCCTGTGTGAGCCCGGCTCAGGTCGTGACCTAGAAGGTGGCCGGCGCCTCCGACGCCCCTTCCTCGGTCTCCCCGGAGGGCATTGTTCTCCTGCCTTGCTGTCACTGCTCCATTCGGTCCCCCCACCTCGTGTGTGTGCACACGCGTGTATGCGGGTTCGTGAACCGCATCGGTTAGCTGTCCGGTTCCCGGACTTACACTCAGCGGCATTTCTAGACTGGTCTGCGTTGGTGGGTCCCTCTGTCTCTGGTGTCTTCTCCGTCCTGTTCCTCAGCCCGTCAGTCCCAGGCCCGCACACTCCCGAGCCCTTGCCGGCCACCCCCGCCTGACCGCTTCTCCCCTCCCACAGCCCCATCGTGCTGACGGTGGCCAAGTGCTGGGATCCCTCTCCCCAGGCCTACTTCACCCTTCCTCGGAGTGAGTGGTGCCGGGGAGGGTCTGTGGCTGCCTGGGCAAGAGAGCAGGGCTCGGGGTTGGGCCTCCACGTGGCGGGAGGCGGTGGGGGAGGGTCGGGAGGGAGGCGGGGTGGGAGTCTGAGTCGGGGAGGGCCGGCGAAGCATCCGTCTCGGGGGGCCTCCTCTGTCCCAGATGAGCCCATCCAGCCCATTGACCCCGCTGCCTGGGTGTCCCACTCCGCCGCGCTGACGGGCACCTTCCCAGCCTATCCGGGCTCCTCGTCCATGAGCACCATGACATCGGGGTCCTCTCTGCCTGACGGTGAGCCCCCAGCCCCGCCTCTCTCCCCTCCCCGGGAGGCCTCTCGGTGGTGCTGGGGCCCTACCCTGCCGCCTCCTTTCTCTGACAGGTTGTGAGGGGCGGGGTCTCTCCATCCACACAGACATGGCGTCTGTGACCAAGGCCATGGCAGCTCCCGAATCTGGACTGGAAGTTCGGGACCGCATGTGGCTCAAGATCACCATCCCTAACGCCTTCCTGGGTAGCTCCGGTCTCTGGGCAGGGGGGGCGGGGGGGGGGGTGGGGGGGGGGCGGGGCAGGAGGCCCGGGCTGGGGAGGGCCCAGGCAGGGGTGAGGCAGCAGTCGGGGAGGAAAACCTGAGCGCTTTTTCTGCTCCGTGCGCCCCCAGGCTCGGACGTAGTTGACTGGCTTTACCATCACGTGGAAGGCTTTCCTGAGCGCCGGGAGGCCCGCAAATACGCCAGTGGGCTGCTCAAGGCTGGCCTCATCCGACACACGGTGAACAAAATCACATTCTCTGAGCAGTGCTATTACGTGTTCGGGGACCTCAGTGGCGGCTGTGAGAGCTGTAAGTGCCCCCATCCCCGCCCCTTTCTGTCTCCGGCCCACAGCCAGCCAGGGTGCCCGTGGTCACTTGAGCAGTGTGTGTCCTGCGTCAGGCCCCCCCGCCCCGGCCAACGTCCACTTGCGTCCTGCCTCTCAAGCCGTGCGCCACGCGCAGGGCTGTGCGCCGGGGGGGAGCGGAGTCTCCTGAGTCTCAGGAGAGCATGGGCCCTGGGTGAGCTCTGCCCTGACCGCGGCAGAGGGGTGGGTGTTTCCTGTCAGAGGCCCTCGTCTCCGCCCCCCCGTCGTGGATGGTTCTGGGGAAGCAGTGCCCGGTTTCCCTCCGTTCACCATCTTTGTGTCCTGGCCACTGGAAGCAGTGACTCCCGGTCTCCCTCTCGCTCTGCAGACCTGGTCAACCTGTCCCTGAACGATGACGGTTCCAGCGGGGCTTCGGACCAGGACACCTTGGCCCCTCTGCCTGGGGCGACCCCGTGGCCCCTGCTGCCCACCTTCTCCTACCAGTACCCAGCCCCGCACCCATACAGCCCCCAGCCGCCACCCTACCATGAGCTCTCATCCTACACCTACGGCGGGGGCAGTGCCAGCAGCCAGCACAGCGAGGGTAAGTCGCGGCTAGATGCCAGCGGCGGGGCGGGGGGGATGCAGGCAGGAAAGGCTGGCGCAGGGGCGGAGGCGGGGCTGACCCGGGGCCGCTGGGCTGGGGCTCAGTTCGCCTCCTCTCCTCCACCCCACAGGGAGCCGGAGCAGTGGGTCAACACGGAGCGACGGGGGGGGCGGGGCGTACGGGGAGGCCTGAGGAGCGGGCCCCCGAGTCCAAGTCCGGCAGCGGCAGTGAGTCCGAGCCCTCCACCCGGGGGGGGCAGCCTTCGGCGGGGTGGGGACCCTGGTGGGGCTGGTGATGGGGGCCCGCCCCCTTCCAGAGGCTCTTCGGGGGGCGCGCCCAATCTCCGAGCCCACCCCGGGCTCCATCCCTATGGACCACCCCCTGGCATGGCCCTCCCCTACAATCCCATGATGGTGGTCATGGTGCCCCCGCCCCCACCCCCCGTGCCTCCAGCAGTGCAGCCCCCGGGGGCCCCTCCGGTCAGAGACCTGGGCTCTGTGCCCCCAGAGCTGACCGCCAGCCGCCAGAGCTTCCACATGGCCATGGGCAACCCCAGTGAGTTCTTTGTGGATGTTATGTAGAGCACGTGGCGGGCCTGTCCAGTCAGCGCTTGGTGCTTCTGTCCTGTGCCGGGGGTCTCGTCCGTCACGTGCCTGGCACTCCTCTGGCCCAGCTCAGCCCAGCCTGCGGGCTGCTGGGAGGCGGCCGCCCCTGGGACTCTCACCAGCAGTGCCTGGTTCCTCCCCTTTCCCTCCGGGGGTGCGCAAGGGACCTTGGGTTATTTTTAGCTTTACTGTTTTTGTACGCCTTTTGGGGGGGGGGGGTTGAAGTAGACTTTCGTACGTTTTTCGGACTATTTTTTTAGTAGATGTTTCTCTTTTTATACGAAGAACCTCTATCTCCTGGGCCCTTCCCAACCCCGAAATGTGACCTCCTCCTCTGTCCGTCCAACTCTGTCCTGTGCAGGGTAGCGGTGGTCAGCGGTACCCTGGGAGGAGGAAGGGCTGGGCACCCTAGACAGCAAAGGAAGGTGGGGTGTTCGGTCTCGGGGGCCCGTGTAGCTGCTTTTGTTACTCTATTTATTTAGTCACCTGTATAAGACACCAAATAAAGCAATAGAGGCCAACCGCGCACGCCTCTGGCTCCTTTCTTTGGGAGGGAGGCAGGCAGGGAGAGAACTGAGGCAGCAGCGAGGCACGGCTGGTGAGAACCTTTACTTGTGAGGCAGGCAGTGGGCCTCCGAGAGCAGCCGCCGCCCGGGGGCCAGGCCCTCCTTAAGGCAGAACGAGGGGGCTGGGCTTTGGCTTGGGAGAAGGCACAAGGGGGGCGGGCGGGCAGGTGGCCAGGAGTCCTCAGAAGCCGAGGGGGTTGCTGGTGACCACACCGCCTCGCTCCACCAAGGCCGTGGAGATGCTTTTGAAGTTCCGGAAGAGCTCCTGTTGCTGCGGGTCAGACTGCAGAGCGGTCATGGTCGCCCGGACCCGCACGGCCGCCTGGGGAGAGGGCAGGAGAGGTCCAGGCCTGCGCCTCCGGCCCCCCCGCGCGCCCTCGGTAACCCCGAGCCTCACCTCGATACACCAGCTGTCGCAGAGCATCTTCTCGTGCTGGGCTGTAGGGTGGCCCTCGCTCAGGGATCTCGAGGCCCTGGTGCAGGGCAAGAAGAGACCGCACAGCTGGGCTGGGAGCCCCGGCCCGGGACCCCTGCGGCTCAGGCCTCCCACGCCACCCCCTCACCTGGACAGCACTACCACCATGGTGTAGAGGTCAATGGCACTGTCTGCCAGACGCTGCAGCACAAACTGTTCATCTGTCGGGTACGTGGGACGGCGGGGGGAGGTGTCAGCCGGAGGGGGAGGGGGGGGGGGGGGGGGGGGAGTGGGGGGCGGGGACGGGGTAGATCTCACTCACTGACAATTCCCTTCTTGTGTTTTATCAGCTTGGCCTCCACCACGGCGGCGAACTGCTCCAAGGCCTGCACCACCTGCCCCGAGAGGAGAGGGGCTGGGGGAGGGAGCCCGGCCGCACGGGCCCTCCGCCGCCTCTGCCAGGCCCGCCCGACTACTCACCAGCTCCCCGCTGCGGCTCAGCTCCCGGTGGATGACGCCGCTGAGACTCAGGCCGCTGCCCAGCCCTGCCCGCCTGAGAGGACGGGGGGGAGTGACGGGTTAGTGGCCGCCCCGTGCCCCTACCGGCCCCGCCCCGGCTCTGAGCTGACCTCCTCAGCTGCTTGCCCGCCTCGCCTAAGAGAAGGCCGGCGTTCCCAAAAGGATTCTTCAGAGCATTGCCGAGTCCAGAGAGTTCCTTTCCTTTGTCCTGTGTGGGGAGAGGGCCTAGCGCTCAGGACGTGCTCTTCTCCCTACTCCGCCCCTCCCCCCCCCCCCCCGTTCCCTCTTACCACGCAGCCCTGCAGAGCCACAAACAGTCGGAGGATGTCGTTCGTCCCTTCGAAGATCCGGAAGATGCGAAGATCTCGGAGAACGCGCTCCACCCCAGGCTCCTGCCCCGGGAGGCCAGAACGCACACCCCTGCCGAGGCGCGCCCACCCACCCCGCCCCGCCCCCCGTCCCAGCCGCGGCCCCCCGGGGCCCAGAGCCAGCCTGTACCTTCATGAAGCCCATGCCGCCCATGATCTGGATGCACTCGTCGGTCACCTTCCAGGCGGCCTCCTGGGAACAGAGAGCCCTGTAAGACCGGTCTTGGAGCCAAGCTCCCACGCTGGGCTCTCTCCCACCCTGTGGGCCTGGGACCTCACCGAGCCAAAGATCTTACTGATGGCGGCTTCTATCTGGAAGTCCGTGGATCCCTGGTCCATGTTGGCACTCACCATGTAAGCCATGGACTGAGGTTGCGGGGTGGGAACACGGAGAGGAAACGCAGCGCATCAGACTCGACCCGGCCACCTGCGTCTGCCCTAGCTCCTCGTGGCCCTGGCCTTCACCTTCTAGCTCCACCCCTCACGCACGGTGAAACACTGGGTCCCCCGAGTCAGTTCAGTGGGGGCTTCTGGGCATCTGACTTCTTTGAAGGGGGTGAAGAGGTAAGGGCGGGGGTGCAGGCGGAATAAACTTCAGCTACTTCTGGAAGCATCTCCGAACAGCACGGCTCTCCCCCTCGTGCAGCGACTGAGCTGACTACGCCTCCCCGCATCCCCTAGGGCATTGGTGTGAAGCTGGAGACCCACTGCCCCAGGTGCTGCTGGGGGTCGTGGTCCAAACCGACTATGGGGAAGAAGGCCCCGGGGCTCTGGGGAGCGCGGTACGGGAAGACCCTCACCTCAGTCACGTAGTGCAGTATAGCCATCCGGGCCAGCTTCTCCTGGATCAGCCCAAAGTTGTGAATTTTATCCCCAAACTGGGTACGATTCGTAGCATGATCCACCTGGAAGAAGGCACAAGGGTCCCACTGTGGTTAACCCAGTGCCCCCCGCCCCCCGCCAGGCATTGGGGCTGGGCTGGACACAGACCTGAGCGATCAGGCCTGGGAGCTGCCAGCATGGGAGGGGTTTCTGGGGGGATGGAATACCCTCAAGGGGACAGGGCCACATGGGAAGGGGGACCGTGTGACTTCTGGCCAGGCATGGTACTCACCGCCTTAGCGATGATGCCCTTCATGGTGCCTGCAAGGGCCGCGGCCATGCCGAACCTTCCGTTGTTGAGAATGTGCATGGCGACCTTGAAGCCACCCCCTACCTCGCCCAGCACGTTTTCTGCCGGCACCCGTACTCCGTCAAAGTACACCTCTGCCGTGTTCGAGGCCTTGATGCCCATCTTCTTCTCCGGGGGCCCGCTGTGACAGGGTGGGGTAGAGAAGCAGAAGTGTGCTCAACAGGTCGCGGGGGCGGAGGGGGGGGGCATTTGTTACAAGCCAAGGAGGAATTAACATCAACCAGGAAAGGGCGTGGGAGGGTGCGGGCAACTGTCCCTGCCTGCCCGGAGGGGAAGGAGGCCTGGCTATTAGCCCACTGGATGCTGGGCTCGCTGGTTGCGGGAGCCGGACCTTTATGTTGGTTCTGTGCGGATTGGTCCCAAAGAGAACATGCCGTCTAGCTCTTTGGGTTTTGCACACGTCCCCGGGGTGACCTGTGACGCCGTCTGCTCTGTGCTGCCCCCAAACCTGGCCTGACCTTTTCCTTCCTCCCCAAACCCACTCACTGGGTAACACCTCCAAAGCTCCTTTCCACCACAAAAGCTGTGATCTTCTCTTTCACGGCCCCCGTGGCTGCATCTGTAACTGGTGTCTTGGCAAAGACCGTGAAGATATCTGCCAGGCCCCCGTTACTGTGGACAAAGGAGGGCCAGTCAGGGTGCGGAGGACAGGACAGAACAGTGGGGGCCGGGAGTTGGGTGGAGGTGGACAGAAGGAAAGAAACGGGAAGATTGCCTGATCCAAATCTTGCTTCCGTTGAGGGTGTAATATTTTCCACAGGGGCTGGGCACAGCCGAACTTCGGATGGAGGCTGCATCCGACCCACTGGAGGGCTCGGTTAGACAGAAAGCAGCTATGGTCTCCCCTGGAGGTAGACAGTGCCTTTAAACGGGGTCCTGATGGGCATCAGAGGCCCCTCACTGCACCTTTCCCTCCCCAACACACACACACACACACACAGAGGCAACTCCTCCTTAACATCTCTGGCATCCCGTTCACCTTCACATTTCCCGACCAGCACACCCATCCCTTCCCAGAATCTTGCCCAACCGACCCACCCAGCTGTGTGGTGACCTTAGTACCACTGGCCCAGGATGCCCCCAGTCCCGGGGTCTCTCGGGGCTGCCTCACCAGATGCCAGTTTGGGGAGGTACTTTTCTTTCTGAGCCTTTGTGCCAAAGAGCAGGATGCCTTTGAATCCGATGCTCTGATGGGCCCCCAGGGTGATGCCCACGCCAAGGTCATGAGTGCCCACGATCTCCACTAAGCGGGCGTACTGCGGGGAAAAGCAGGCATCCGGGGCTCTTACTGGCTGCATGGGGCCGTAGCAGGGAAGTGTGGGCCACAGGCAGGGCCTGACCTGGGCAGCCCACACTGTGACTAGAGAGCCAAAATGTCACCGTGATAGAGAGGGACACGGGTGTCTCCCCAGCTCTTGGGAGAGAGGCTTCCTAACCTATTGTCAGTCTCTGCCATTAGGACTGGTGAGCCTGGGAGAAGTCCACAGCCCTAAGGGACTGTGTCCAGTTTGGTGATGTGTTTGGGACAGGTATGTGCATCCTGGGAGGGTCAACACGGGCAGGTATTTGGTGGACCTGAGCCTTGGGTCAGGTGAGCAAGGAACTTAATCACGGCAAAGCTGGGGTAGACTGGGATGCTGGGAGTGACCGAGGGGACCCCCCTCACCTGGGTGTTACAGAGGCCCACGCCGCCCAGTTCGCTGGGCACTTGCAGACCAAAGGCCCCCAGCTCCTTGAGACCCTGTAGAGTGGTCTCCTCCACCTTCTCCATCATGTCGTTCTTGGCAGGATCGTTGACCTCCTGGGGAGGGCGGGCAGAGGATGCATCCACGCTCCTTTTTTTTTTTTCTTTTCCAAAATTTTCTTAAGTTTATTTATGTTGAGAGAGAGCAAGTGGGGGGAGGGACAGAGACTGGGAAAGAGAATCCCAAGCAGGGTCTACCCGGTCAGCTCAGAGCCTGAGGCAGGGCCAGGACCCATGAACTGAGACATCACGACCAGAGCTGAGACCAAGAGCTGGAGGCCCAATTGACTGAGTCACCAGACGCCACCAAGCTCCTTTTAAAGCTCCTTTTAAACCGCTGAGCACCTCTCCCACCCCATCAGGAACCAAGCTATCAATTCCCCCGCCCCAGTCACTCCTCACCTCAAAGAAACGGGACACAGGCCCCACCAGCTCTTTGAGAAACTGTGCCTGCTCCTCGTTGAGCACTGTGGGGGCAGGGAAGGACAGGCTGGTCAGGCCGCCCAGGCGGTCAAGGGAAGCTGCCTTGCCCCACCCAGCTGTGACTACCCCTTACCAGAGGGGTAAGGGAACACCTGGTCGGTGGTGAGCTGGCCCCGGAACATCCCGGCTGCAAAGGACTTCGATTCCTGCGCAGGGAGAAGGGGGTTTCAGGGAGCTGTCCGCGGTGGGTGAGCCCCTGGCTTAGCTCCTCCCGGCCTGGGGGCCACCTACCGCCTTGGCCTGCTTCTCCTGGGTCGAAGCCTCAGGGGAAAGGGGATCTGACTTCTCCAGAACAGCCTGGGGAGACGTTTAGTTAGCGAGGCCGGGAAGGGGCTTCCGAGATGCCAAGGAGAGTCCAGGGGGACAGCTGGGGGGCGGCGTCGGGCGGGGGCGGCGACCTTTCCCCCAATTCCATCACCAGGGCACCCTGGCCTGACCTTTCCCCTACTTTCAGCGGCAGGTGACCGGGGTGGAGAGGGAGACCCCTGCCGGCGGCGGGGAAGGGGACGCCGGGGCGGACCCTCACTCCCACACGCCGCGCCCCAGGCCGCCGTCACTCACCTGAGTCGCCCCACTGGCATAGGGTCGCCGGGCCAGGCCGAGCGGGGGCTGCCCCAGGAGCGCACGGGGCCACGAGCTGTGGGGGAGCGGGGGTTTCAGTCCCGGCCCGGTCCCCAGGTCCGAGGCCACCCCCGCTCCGTCCCTTCTGTCGAACACACACCTTCCGACCCCCAACCTCCGCAGCTGCCGCCCCACGACCGGGGCCGTCCGTACCGCCTGCATCTTCGAACCGCTCGAGCTGCCGCCGCCTCGAGCGCGGAACCAGCGCCGCGGTCCCGTCTGCCCGAGTCTGGGCGCCCCCACCTAGTCTTGACTCTTGCTCCACAATGCACCGCGAGGTGGGCGGGCGGGGCTTCCGGCCTCGGGGCATGCCGGGAGCTGTAGTTCCGGCGCGCCCTCGGCCTCTGTATTCTGGTTGACCTAGGGCGGTCTCCGAACGTCCCCGCCTCCCCCAAACGCCTGGTCCCGCCTGTCCCACCTGGAGTGTGGGAGGGGTGATGGGACTGGCTGGGACGGACGAGGGAGAGGCTTAGGCGACCGCAGCCAGAGGGATGGAGGGTAGACGGAAAGGAGGACTTCCCAGGTGGAGTTGGAAGGGAGAGGTGGGAAGGAAGAAGCTTACGATAGATGCCAGAGGCAGAGGCAGAGGCACGGAAAGACGACCCATCGGGGTCCCTTGTGAAATCCGTCTCCACCCACACGAAAGGCAGGGACATGGTGGGGTGGGGGGCTCCAGCGGCGGGGCGAGTGTCCCAAGCACATTTCTCCTGAGACCTAGGAGGTGTCACTAACTTTGGAAACACCTGAATTTTCAGCGTAGGACCGTCCCCTCCCCTCTGCCAATTCGCTGCCTCCCCTTGAGGGCCTCTGAGACCTTCCTGAACGCCTGTCTGTGTCTGCCCTTGTTCCCGAGACCATGTGCCCAGGCTAGACGGCTGGCATTCTGGTTGCTTCCCAGCCTGTGAGGAACTGCAGGGGTGCTCACGTCCCCCAGTCCCCACTTCTCTAGCCCTGGGCCAAGGAGTCCTCGGTAACTCATACCCCCTCTCTGCCATCCTCACTGGGAACACCCCCCCAAGGAAAGATCTGGGCTCAGCTTCCTCTCCTTTGGGGTGGCTGGAGCCTCCTTGGGGGGGGGGGGTACCCTTCCCTCCTCCCTTCGGAAAGTGGAGCAAACTCCCGTTCATGGGTCCGTGGCTCTGGGGAGAGTGGCCAGGGTGTGAAGTTCCAGGAGGAGATAAGACTGCCTCCTTAGGCTAACAGCTGGAACTGGGTGGGGAGAAGGCAGCTCAGCTCCAACCCTGCGGATTAGGGAGATTAAAGTGACAGAAGAGAGAGATGTCCGAGGGACCCAGAGGTGAAAAACGAAAGGCCTGGGGGCTGGAGCTGGTGGGGGCAGGGACTGGGATTTGGGGACCCTTCTCCTGAACCTTCCCATAGAATCTGGGGTGAAAAGGCACAGGCTGGGGAAGGCGAATGTCTTGGTCCCTCTGTGTCTTCCCTGTCCCAACCCCACCCCCATTATTCTCCAGCTCCCCGGTCAGCCCTCTGGCTCCTGGCCCCCCCCACTACTGCGGTGGGCACCCCCTCTCCTCACCGTGCTGCACAGTGACCTCTTCCAGGCCTTGCTGGGTGAGTAGCCCCAATCATCTGAGGGGCAGTGTTTGGAAAGGGCTGGCCTGGGCCTGTGAGGGCAATGCCCAAACTTGGGGGCTGGTTGGGGGCGTGGAGGTCCCCTTGGTCCAAGCAGGGGTCGGTCGTCCTGACTGTCCCCCATCAAAGCCCAGCAGCCCTGGCTGGAGGAGCTCCTCCCTCACCGGACAGAAGGAGGCCAGAGATGGTGGCAGGGGTGGCCCGGGAGGCAGGGGTGGGGGAGGGTAACTCAGCTCTGTTCTGGTGACAGACATTCTGGACTATTATGAGGCTTGTATCTCAGAGAGCCAGGTAAGGGGGTGAGGTGGGGCCGCTGCCTCAGGGGAGCGGGCAGGGCTGGAGCGAAGACAGCCGATGTTGAAGACTTGGGGGCCCTGGGGACAAAATCCCGAGTCAGGGGTGCAGAGAATGTTCTCTCTCCTACCCTGTGGCCCTTCCTCCTCCCGCTCCCCCCCCTTTTCTTTGCCCCAGTTTCAGGCACCAAAGAGTCCAGGACAGAATTACTTTTCAGGCTTCCTCCTGTGAATCCTGAGGGGGAAGTAGCCCCCCAGGGATTCCCTCCTGCCAGCCCCTCCCTCACACCCTGCCCCCGGCCAGGGCCTGGCTCCAGTATTTAAACCAGCATGGGTGCTCCCTCCTCATCATCTCTGCTGTCGGCGCTGGTGCCCGGCCAGGCCTCCATCTTTGCCACAGGGCCTCTCTGCATCTGCTGTTATCTCCTTTCCCATTATCCGGGTTCCTGCCAGCACCGAAGCAGTTAACTCTGCCAAGGCACCCCCCCATTCTCGCTCCTCGCTCCCTCCCTCCCTCCCCCTGCTTCCTCTCTCCTCCTCTCTCCCCTTCCCTCCTCGGCTCCACGGCTCCCTCGGCCGCTGCCGCCTCCGACCCCCCCCACCCCACTCCCCCGCCACGGCCCCTAGCCCCTGGCCGTTAGGCAAGACCCCCCCCTACCCCGGGGCTCCCCGAAATCCAGTTCCCCTCCCCCACCCCAGCTCATGCCCCAGCCCCCGAACTCCGGGGCTGCCAGCCCCCGGTGCCCCCGCCCCTCCTGAGAATCGGGGTGTGCTCCCCAAGCCCCCTCCCCTCCATTGGGGACCCCCTTTTAGGGCCCCCTTCCCCTCCCTCCCACGCTCCCTCCCTTTCCCTTCTCCAACCCCCTCTTTCCCCTCTCACCCCTCCCCCCATCCTGGCCCCCCCCTGCAAAAGTGGGGTGCGGAGGGGGGAGGGGTGAGAACCCACGGAGGGGAGGAACGAAACTCCGATGAAGTCAGAGCCCCTTACCCGCCGCCGCGGCCAGCCCCCCCCAACATGGACTGTCTCTGTATAGTGACAACCAAGGTAAGCATGATGGGGGGGGGGGGCTAAAAGCGGGGGGGGGGGAGGGTATGAGTTTGTGGGGAGGGGTTAGGCAGGCCTAACCTGGGGCTGGGGGCCCAGGAGTGACAGCATCAGAAGATGTATTTGGGGGTCATGATTTAGTTTTGGGGTTCACATCTGAGATAATGCTGGGTTTGGCCACAGGTGCCCCCTGGGGTGATCCCTTTGTACCTGTAGAGAAATGGAAAATTTGGGCTGTCTTGCGGTTTGGGGGGGGGCTAGTGGGTTTTGGGGTTCGCCAACGAGGCTTGAGGGAGACTTATTTAAGGAGAAGCCTGGCTCACATGGAAGTCCTGCTCTTGTACATTGGAAGGTGGACTGCATGAGGGGGGGGTCCTCTTCCCTCCTGGGGGACAGGCTGGCTTGTAGGTGTCTTGTGCAATTTCAGGGGGCTCTTGGCATGGGGGTAGAAGGTTATTGGTTGTGAGTGCCTGACTGGTCTGGGGGTGTCAGCTGGCGGAGAAGGGGTGGGCCTTCAGGCTATAGAACGAGCATCTTGTGGTGGATGCATTCGGGGGTACTCTCGATTTGAGGGAACCGTCGATGTAGGGTTGGATCGTATGGAATACGGGGAGAGCTGGGAGCTGTCAGAGGGCTAGGGCCTGCCACAGGGCCACCTGAGGGAATGGACCAGGTGAGGTGAGGGTTTGGGGTGCTCCCCTGGGAGGGAGAAGAGGTTGCCAGACCCTGAGGAGGACGACGAGAGCTTTGGGGAGACGGGATTTGAGGAGGGGGACCAGGTGGGTGGTGCAGAATTTGGGGGTGGCCCCGGGCAGGTGCTCAATATCCCTGCCTCCTCCCACACCGTATCCTCCCCGCGTTGGGAGAGAGGGAGAAGAGCAGATTAAGGGGAATGTTCCTCTTACCCCTGACACTTGGGATCGAGGTGGGGGAGGACACCCGGATTTCAGGTTCCCCGGGTGAAAAGGAGTTGGAGCAGGGCAGGCCTGGCAGCCGTGAGGATCGGACGAGGGCGTCCCTGTGGTCCGAGCCTGGAAGGGGCAGATCTTGGATGGGGAGCGTGGGGCAAGCTCCTGGTGGGTGCTGCAATCTACCTAGGTCTTGGCTGGCAGACTCTGGGACTGGCAAGCTGGGTGCCTGGTGTGTGGAGGGAGGCTTGGGCGGGTGGCAGGCAGCTGGGGGTTGGGGGGTGGGACAGGAAGTGGGGGCCGGGGAGGCGGGGTCCGGGTGAGTCACAGGCTGGGGAGGGGGTTATATTTAGTGGGAACTGCAGCTTCTCAGGGGAGGGAGCTGAGGACACACATGTTCCCTGCCACAAACTCACACATGTGTGTACACATGCCGTGTGCACGTGTGAGCATGGACGGAAGAGACTGGAGGCTGAGGACCTTTAGGTCCGGAGCCCCCACCCCCTCTCCAGAGCTACTTGCTTGTCTGCCTCCCCCCGCCGCCCCTCCTGTGGGCTCCAGGCTTTCTCCCGTGCTGCCGCTTCCCCCGTTCCCTGTGGTTTCGGTGGATTTTTGTGCCTCACTTTCTCTGGCCTGGCCTCCTTTAATGTCTGTCTGATCCTTAGCTTCTCCTGTCTCCTGCCTTCGGCCTGCCCCTCAGCCTTAGGCTCCCTGGCTGTGGTCCTCCGGGTGACCGGTGTACCCAGAAAGCCAGTTGGAATGTGCGGGCCCTGCTTCCAACATGTGAACACACACACACATGTGCGAGCGAGGGTGAGGGGCTTGCCTGCACTGGCAGCTATTCTGGGAGGGGGAGTTGATTCATCTCCCTTCCAGACTCCTACTTCTTCGATGGAGCCCAGAGTGAGCATCCCTGGAGGAAGGAGCCTTGCGCAGAGAGGATCAATCATGCATTTGGGGTTTTACAGAGGCGTGGAGGAGACCCAGAGCTTGCCACATTCCTTGGCCGGAAAACTTGTCAGTCTCGGGATGACGAGGACTCCAACTCCCATAAGGCCTTGAGGCACAGGAGCCCTCCTGTTAGAGGGCTGCTGTCCGTGGGGCTGTTGGGAGTTGTGGTACATCTCTATCCAGGGCAGCGGAGGGGTAGCCCAGAGGAGCCAGCAGGGGGCACAAGGCGCTTGTTTCCCACCCACCCCCCCAGCCCCACCCCCATCGTCCCCCGCTCCCAACATGCTGGGTGGGGTAGGGGGTGCCCAGGCTTTGCGGTGGTTGAGCTTCCCGGCTCCGTTTGAGAGCCCTCCATCTTTCATTGCCTATATTTAGATTCCTGCCGCAGTAGTTGAAGGAACACTTATTTACCATGCGCCAGGCCCTGTGCTTTGTGCTCACTCCGCCTTTAGAGCTATCGCTTAGTCTTACTCCGCGCCGGGGTCTCTGCCGGTGTCTGCCTCTGAGAATCTCTTTCTCCCACTCCGCCCCCGTCCCTCCCCCTTCTCCCCGCGCTGCTGCCGCCGTTGCCATGGCAACCGGCGACGACTGAAGTTGCGTGGCCGACTCGAGGGCCGGGCGAGGGTGTCGGAGGGCGGAGCAGAACAAGTGGGGGAGGGGGGAGAGTGGGAAAAGACCGGGGGTATCGGGCCGGACCCCGGAGGCGAAGCGGTTAAACCCTCCGGGTGGTCCTTATTGGGCAAAGCTGAGATGCCGGGGGCGGGGCACTGTGGCCAAAGGCCTCATTCATTGGCGGACAGGGGCGTGGCGGAGGGACAGTGTGGGCGAGGCCGGGGGAGCGAATGGGCGGGAAGTGGACGGGGGCGTGGTCTCTTGGAGGCAGGTGGGTGGGGTCTGGCTTACTCTATCGAGGGAGGCGGTGGCAGCCCTCGGAATGGGGCGGGGCCTGAGGGCTGGGTAACCTGACCGAAATGAGGGCGGGGCTGACCCGGCAGGGGCGTGGCGTGGTCCCATGCGCCGGAGGGAGACGGGGTTTTGAGGGGCCTGTTGTCTGAGGAACTGCGGGGTGCGGGGGTCTTTGGAAAGGAGAATCCGAAGGCTGGGCGATTGACGTCTCAGTTTTCCTAAGATGGAGGCCTGTTCAGATTTCATCAGAGCACAACCTCCTACCTCAGCCCTCTGTTCCAGGGAGACGGTTGCTAGGCGACAGCAAAGTCCTTGATTGCTGCGTTGCCAGGCAACAGGGAAACGGAAAATGGAGGGAAAAAGGAAATGGGGGATGGGGGAGGGTCTTAAGGGGCCACAGCGCCCACTGGTGGAGAAGTAGGACCTGTGCGTTTTCTATTCTAGAAGGAATTTCGAGCTCAGCTCTTCCGTAAGGGCTCCCTCTGAGGATCCAAGCATTCTACCCAGATGCGAAACTAGGGCATTGGGGGTCATCTTGGGGGCGCATCTAACAGGTTCCGATAACGGGGAGGGAGGGACATGGGCGAGATTCTAGGGCAGTCTGTCCTCTCTGCCCTGTGTGGGCATTGTAGAGAAGCCAGAGAAGCCGATTTGAGGCCACTGCTCAGTGGGCTTTAAGAGTTGGGAAGGTTGGGGCGCCTGGGTGGCGCAGTCGGTTAAGCGTCCGACTTCAGCCAGGTCACGATCTCGCGGTCCGTGAGTTCGAGCCCCGCGTCAGGCTCTGGGCTGATGGCTCGGAGCCTGGAGCCTGTTTCCGATTCTGTGTCTCCCTCTCTCTCTGCCCCTCCCCCGTTCATGCTCTGTCTCTCTCTGTCCCAAAAACAAATAAAAAACGTTGAAAAAAAAATTAAAAAAAAAAAAAAAAGAGTTGGGAAGGTGGGCGTTCAATGGGATAATATTTGTAAAGAGAGGCTTTCAGGTTCAGTTGTTTGGGAGAAAATGGAAACCTCTGAGGCAGTCGTTTTGGGGTGTTGTGGAAGATTTGTGGGTCACTGCAAATTGCAGGCCAGATCTTACTTTGGTGAATATTTTTTGAGGCTTGGGTGTGGGGGGTAGATCTATTTGGGAGCACTCCTGTAGCAATGTTGGAATTCAGAATCATGGAGGTGACGTGAAGACATAGGAAGGGCAGCCAGAGAGAGGAGTGATGTGTGAACTTGAGGGGTGAAGGAAAGGGATAGGGAAAGATCTATTAATTTAAAGGTTTGGGAATAAATTGAAGAGATTACAATGGAATTTGGAGGGCCAGCTTTAAGATACATTAAATACTCCCAGAAATTGGAGTCGGGTGTTTGGTTTTTGTTGTTTTTTTTTTTTAAGTGTTTCTTTTTTAAAGTTTATTTATTAAGTGATCTCCACACTTGAAGGGGAGATCACTTGAACTCAAGACTCTGAGATCAAGAGTTGTGTGCTCTTCCCATGGAGCCAGCAGGGCACCCCACTGGTGGTACTGGGGCTGTGCATATTGGAAAATCATGAGTATCTCATTAGATGCAGGGATTTGGACAGGGGACCCCAAAGGAATTTGAGGACTGCTTATTTGGATGTTGACGTCATAGAAAGGGTAATATTTGCACTAATGTCAAGGTCTCCGTTGGTGGGTTGGGGGATATGATTTTAAAAGGGAGGATTTAAACGGTGGTTTAATTTGAGGAGACAGCCGGTGTGGTGTCTGTGGTCCTTAAGCTCCTGAAAAGCATTGTCTGGCTATCAAGTTATGGGGCTGGACTGCTGGTTAGAATAGGAGATATCTTGGCATCTGAGGGGATGCGGTCCCTATTAATAATCCTTGGGGAGGGAGGGGGGTGGGGCTTGTGGGAGGCATTTTAGATCCTGGGGGGTGTGGGGGGGGGTCCCTCTAAGGTGAGAGTGGAGTGCTTCCTCCTTCCTGCACCTTAGGAGTCCAGTAGAGATGAATGGTCCATGGAGCTTTGGGAGTTTTTAAGGACCTGGTGAATTTAGGGGCAGGAAATTAGATGAGAATTACAGCTATAAGCCGGTAAATTTCAGGAGTGTTTCTGTTGGGGTTCCGAATAGGAGTATACTGTGGAAGGTGAAGTCCACAGAGAAACAGCTGGAACCTGGGAAGTTGATGGCTAAGAGGGTCTCCCCTCACCCCCTCTCTCCCATCGTGACGCTCTCCCGCACTGCGCAGGCGCCTTCCCCCCCCCCCCCCTCTCCGGCCGCAGCCTCCAGTCGCCGCGTCCGCCGCAGCCCCCGCCCCTCTGCCCCTCCCCCTCCCCCGACCCTGGGACCCTTGCTCTCCCACCCGTCCCCTCCCCTCAGTCCCCCTCCCCTTCTCCATGTCGGCTCGGAACAGATTCGCCTCCATGTGTCTCTGCGTGGTACGTGCCGCGGTACGGGCTCCGGCCCCGCTCCCCTCTTCCCGGACCCCCCAAATCTCAGGGTGCAAGCTTCAAGTGCTGTCGCTCTTACTTCTGCTTGGCGCGGGGTCTCTGGGTTGCAGTGTCTCGCGGACAGGCGCAGTGGGTCGCCCCTCTTATCAACATCCCCCTTTCACTCACACCCCTCTATTTTGGGGGTACAAGCCTCGGTTCCAGGTCATTCTATGCAACTGGGGCTCCAGTGACGCGAGGGCCAAGGGGAAAGGAACAACAGCGACCCCCAGGCCTTTTCCTTGCCTCTGCCCTAATGTATTGGGGGTTCAGACCTGGTTCCAATACCATCGGAACTGTCGCGGTTGGGGCCCAGAGTTCCAGTGGGGTAAAACAGGGGATCCTCCTTTCCTTCCTGTCCTGCTTTAGTTGTCCTGTAATCTGGGCTTGAGGGGTGCTGCCCCCGACCCCCACCTGCCAGTCTGCAGTTTTGGAATTACTCCCCCCCCCCCCCACACCCCTCCAGACGTTTTTTTTCTTCCCCCCAACCCCTTACTACATGTACAGTACTCTCAAATTTTCCAGGGACCAAACATAGGCCCTAACCTCCTTCAGCCACATTCTGGGGACTTTCGTACCCTTCCCTTGTGCCCTGGGTCCCTCACATTGTCTCCTAATGCAGGGGAGTCTTTCCCTCAGTCCTAGACAGCCCCCACCCCCTGGGGGTAGGGCAGGGAGACGTGTCTGCAGTCTCACTGTGATAAAAACTTCTCTTTGTTTCCTCTCTAGAATAAATGACGAGTTTCTGTGATTCCATTTTCTTTCTGTGCACCCTGACAGTTCTTCACCAGATTCAGGGATCCCCTCTGCGAGGTGGGCTGAAGATGGAGAGGCAGTGGACTCAGACCCTCCCCTGGCTCAGGGAGACTAGAAGCTGCACCCCTGGGCCCTGCCTCATGACCACGCAGGGGATGGGACTCTGGGGAAGTGGACAGGGGAGCTGTTTCCGCCCGTCCCCCCGGACCCCCAGTTCTGGGGCACTGTCCAGGCTGCAGACCACCTTTTCAGGGTGTGGAATGGACAGCCTCTTCCAGGTCGTGGAATTCTGTTATCCAGGATGGCCTAGCCTTTGAGGGGGGCTACGCAGCTTATACCCACCCCCCTCCTTACTTCTCCTTCTCTACACTTTGTGCCCATGGTCTTGAACCCTGGGGGCCAGGATTCTCTCTCCAGGTCTGCGGGCCAGAAAACCGGGTGTATGTTGATGAGCCCCTATTTTCCTTCTCAGAGGTGCTTCATCTCTGGCCTGGGTGGGAGGCTTGGTGTTGCCAGCACCGTTTTCCTTCTCCTAGTCTCTTGCTGCGCCCTTAGCCACGGCCAAACTTGGGTTACATCCCCAGAGTTTTCAGAATCCTACTAACAGGCATTGACTTTGATAAGCTGCCTCCAGTTGGATCGTGCCACCGTTGCCCTCCAAATGTTGGGGTACTCAGCTTCTCAGATGCTTTTTTTGAGAGGGGAGTTCTGCCTTCTCTTTTCACCTAGGTGTACTTGGGGGCGGGGTCTTCTGTCTTGTCCCCAGGGAACCCTGCTCTTTCCCCAAGCTTGGGGCTTGGGGGGGGGGGGGCTCTGCCTCTCTGGGGGACTGGCTCCTGAGGAGTGC
The DNA here is from genome assembly GCF_023721935.1 of Panthera uncia. Lineage (NCBI taxonomy): Eukaryota > Metazoa > Chordata > Mammalia > Carnivora > Felidae > Panthera > Panthera uncia. The sequence continues at coordinate 56,529,578 of NC_064814.1, forward strand.
GGAGGCAGAGGTGGGTGGACCCAGGCGGGGTAGCTGCCCTTCAGCGCTGTCTCCAGCTGCCCCTTTCCTCTCTCTCTGGCCCCCAGTTAATCTCATTTACTGATGTCCTTGTTAAGCTAGCAGAGGAGGCCAGTGAGATGGCTGGTGGTTGGTTGGGAAGGGACTCGGGGTCATGTTGAGTCTTTCACTCCTAAAGGCCAGAGGGAGACCAGGAATCGACTCTGAGACCCAGCTCCCCGCCTCCTTCCCCCGGTCAGCCAGCCTGGAAGACACCCATTCCTGTCCCCCTCCTGAGCACTACTGCGTCTGTTCCTCCCCCTTCTGCTCCCAGTATATCCGATTAACTGGCTGGGCTACGGGCGTTTGTAGGGATGGGGCCAGACTCGTGGGGGCCCCTGTGCAGACTACTTGGGGAACCAGCTGGGCCAGTGGAGGGGGAGCTGGACCGGGAGCTGGACCGGTTCAGCTTTGTCCTGCCTGGGGGACTGATGCCAAGTACCTGCTAGTTGAAGGGCCTGACTGCGGTCCCTGCCTCTGTCTGGCATGCCAGTGCTGGACAGCCAGTAGCTCTTGGGGTAGAGGCTGCGGTGGGGAGACTCAGGCAGTGAGGGTGGGGTGGGAGTGAGGTGAGACGCCGGGGGCGCGGCAGCTGGAAGATGGACCAGGGAGCTCACAAACCGGGGGAGTGGGGTGAAGACGATGAGGGAGGCAGAGAAGTTGGGGATGGACGTCGAGAATGGGGGTTCGGCGTGTCAGAGGGCTGGCGCAGTGACAGGGACTAGTATCTGAAGGCCTGGGCCAGGCGGGAGAAACGGCGGCCGGAGGAGGGGGTGTGCGGGGTGGAAGGCTCCGGGGACGGGGGGAGGTAGGATTTGGGGTGGGGGGGGAGCAGGGGGAGGGGCTGGGATTTGGGCCGAGCCGAGAGGTGGCCGTCCGGGGCGGGAGAGGGGCTGTGGGAGGGTGGAGAGAGGGCAGCCAATGGGCTGGAGGACCGGGAGGGGGAGGAACTGGTCAGGCCCCAGGGCCTTCCGCACCGCACCGGCGTGGGGGTGGGGGGGGGGCGGGAGAGGAGGCGGCCGGGCGGGCGGCCTGGAGCCCGAGGCGCTGGGCCGGCCCCGGTGACGCCTCGGTCCCCATCCCCAGAAATACCGCTACCAAGATGAAGACACGCCCCCTCTGGAGCACAGCCCGGCCCACCTCCCCAACCAGGTAAACGCCCCCGAGCTGGTGCACGTGGCGGAGAGGAACTTGTCCCACCTCGAGGCCGGCCACGGGGTCGTGGGCCACGCCCACCTCTCCCCCCTCAAGGTAGGAGACTCGGGCGGCCCCCTCCCCAGTGCGGCGCTCGGAGCCTCGGAGCCACAAGCACCCCCAAGGGCCGGTAGGGCGAGAGCCGTAGGCGGGAGGAGGCTGGGGCGGGGCGGCTGGGGCCCGGAGAGGGGGCGCTTGGGGGGGGGGGGCCGGAAACCCCTTGTCCCCCCCGGGGGGAAAAAGAGGCCGGCGGGGGGGGGGGGGGGTGGGCGTAGAGCTTAAGGCCGGCGAGTGCGTGTGTGCGCGTGCCTGCGCGCACGTGTGTTGAGAGGCGTGCGCCCCCAGGACGCCCCCCACCCCGGGCCCTCTTCATTCCTTCACACCCCCACCTCCGTTTCCGTTTTCTGTGTCCTGAGCTCCGTGCGGAGCTCCAGCTGCCCGCATTTGCTCCTGTCCCTTCTCCGCCTCCTCCCCCCACTTCCGGCCTCTGGGCCTGGTTCTGCCCGCGCCCGAGTCTCCAGCCCTTTCCATGTGTCTGGTCGGAGACTCCCAGTCGCGGGGCCTTTCTGCCTCGGTCCCCTGCCCCGGCCTCTGCTCCCCTCCAGGGCTCCCTCCCCTCCTCCCCGCCTCTCCCTCCCGCTGGCTGGCTGGCTGCTTCTCCAGGATGCTGTCTCTCTCTTCCTCCCACGCACTCTCCTGCTCCCTCCCTGATCCCCAGCTCAGGCCCTCCGCGGGCTCCGTGCTCCTCCTCGGCGGGCCCGCTCTCCCTCTGGCAGTGACCGTCCCCTAGTCGTCCCTTCTCCCCTTTCCGGCCACCACCCTTTTCTTCTTCGAGCCCCTCCCGTCCCCCCATTATATTATCCACGCCCTGTCTTCCCTTCTCCAGTCCCGGGGAGGCCTTGTCTCTGGGACCTCCCCTCCTCCAGGCCAACTATATATCTTCTTCCCCTTCACACCTCTTTTCTGGGGGCACAGGATGGGGAGGGCCGGAGGCCCCAGGCAAGCTGTGACATTGAGGGGAACACCGTGGGGGCAGGGGTGGCCTTCCAGAATCTTGCAGGATGCCCTGGGGAGGGCGAGGCTGGAGACATTTCACCACGAAGTCAGGGAGGAGTTTTCTGAACCTGGAGATGGGGAGGCAGGGAGGGGGCCGCGGTAGGTTCTGGGGTGAGGAAGAGGAGGAAAAGAAAGAGGGTTCTCTGGCCTGTAGCAAAATGGAGAGACCCCAAAAGGGGGAGAGGCCCTGGGGCTGACCGGGTGAGGCTGTGAAATCAGGGCCAAGGTTGAGTCGATGGGAGAGGAACAGAAGTCTGGCCCTGGAGGTGAGGAGACAGCACAGAGTATTCCTGTGAAGCGCTGACAGCTGCAAGGAGTGGAGGAAGGCAGACTCGAGTCGCTCTTTGTGGGGTGGGGCCAGGAAGCTCCCTGGGGAGGGGATATGGGGGAGAAGGAGGCGTGCAGGGTGGTAGTGGGCTCAGGTTATCGAGTGTGGGGATCAGGGTGCAGGAAGACAGGGAAGCAGAGGAGAGAGCGCTGGTGGCCCTGAGCCAGCCAGCAGGGGGTGGGGTGGGGGGATCTGGGGACCAGGCCCGAGCCAGGGGGACAGGAAAAGTCTCAATTTGCAGAGATCGAGATCGGGGATGGACTGAGAATGATGGACTGTGGTTTGGACAGAATGTCCAGGGTTTGAAGCTTGGATAAGGGAGAGTGGATATCTCTGGGGTGTCAGAAGTTAGGGTGCAGGATGAGGGCCGGACACTGAGCAGGAGGGCTGGTGGGGGGTGGGGGGGAGCGGTGGCGCTGGATAAGGACTGAAAGCCCGTGGAGGGCCAAGGCTGGGTCGGGAGATGGAAACGGAAGGTGGGGCAGGGATATGGGTGCAGGGTGTGGGCTGCTGTAGAGGGAGGGGTGGGAAGCAGAGGCAGGTGGCCAAGGAGGAGGGATGGGGCCTGGGGAAGGAGGTTTTAGGACAAGGATGGGGTGGGGACGGAGGACAGCCTTGTGGAGGGGATTTTGGCCGTGGCTATTGGTTGGATAACAGCATTTGCTGGGATTTGAAGGGTCGGAGGTTGGCGGTGTTAATGGATTTGCGGGTATGAAATCTATTGCAGAGCTTGCGAAGAAGCCTGTAGTGTTGAGAAATAGCAGGAGAGAGCAGGGGCCCTTTGGGGGGGGGATCGAGGAGTTTGGGGAATCCGTGATGACTGCCTCGCGCTTCGTAGGCTCCAAATAAATATTTGTTTAAGGAGGAGATAGGTTGGGGACCCCGGAAGGAAGCTCTTGGCCTCCTCTCCCATTGCCATGGAGACGGGGTTTCGGTTGCCCTGGCAATTGGGGAAGCCCCTAGGACCGGCCTAAAGCTGGCCCCGCCCCAGAGTCTAGAGACCCTGCCGCGTCGCGTCGAGGCGACTGACGTCAGGACCTGGGTACGCCCACTTTAACCCTTTCCGGAATGGAGGTTGGGGTGGGGGGAGTAGATGAGAAGATAGGACCCGGATGTCTTTCACCACTCCCCCTTCCTGACGTCTTTTGCACTGCGTAGGGTGAGGGGCGTACAAGAGGGAGAACGGGGCCCTTCAGGACGCGCTGCACCCACAAACCTCTTCAGCCTGGACTTCTCTGCCCTGGCTGCCGGGGGGCGGGGCCCCGGGTAGGAGAGGCGGGGCTAGCGGATCCCCTCTGCCTTTGGGAGTCTGATCGCTCCTAGGCCACGCCCATCTCCCGCCCCCCACTCCACCCCCACCCCCGTTGTCCTGGCGACAGGGCCTTCTGGAGGTGGGTCTCCCCAGGCCTTGGCTGGGCTTAGATACCATCGCTAGGCAACAGAGTCCTTAGAGGAAGGGGTGGATTGGATGGCGGGTGGGTGAGGAGGGAGGGGCTTGCAGCTGGGGGAACCCCGGATTCCCGGGACCCGGGGTTTAGGGCAAATGTGTGGGAAGGTGAGGGGCAGATCTGAGGGAGGGTTCTCAAGGCTCCTGGGCGCATATGGGCCGACAAGGGACAGGGATGGGGGGCAGGCCCCGGGGGACGCGTAAGCACTGGGGTGTATGTGTAGCGCATAAGGCAGTAGCTTCCCGTGGTGTTACATCCGGTGAGAAGCTCCCCCTTTCGCCTGCCCCCCCCCCACTCTTTACCACCTGCTGCTCCCCCATCTGGTTGTCTCTCCCTCCCTTCCCGCTTCTCAGACACCTCCTTCCACATTCAGGGGGGCCCGGGCCCAGGCAGCGTTAGGGCCATGCACGTGTGCGTGTGTGTGCGCGCGCGTGTGCGCGCAATACGGGTTGAGCTGGGGCCTCGAGGGGTTCAAGAGCAGGCTTGGTTCAAGAGGGGACCCTGAACCGGTAGCCAGGCAGGTGGGACCCTCGATGACGGGCTTCCTCTTGAGCCAAGGCTCAGGCAGCTTTTCATCTCCTTTTCCCCTCACAGGCCAATTCTCCTCCTGTGATTGTCAACACAGACACCCTAGAAGCCCCGGGATATGTGAGTTGTTTAGATTTTGGGGCCACTGCAGAAGGATGGAGGGAGAGCGGGAGGGCCTGGGCCCCAGCAGCAGGGGAGGGGTCGGTGCTCGGGTCGGAATGTCCGGCTCACTGGTGTTGTGTTTCTGGTCCGTGCTGGAGTTGCAGGTGAACGGGACGGAGGGGGAAATGGAATACGAGGAGATCACGTTGGAAAGGGTGAGCAGGCTCCCCCGCCCCCCGCCCTGGGGTCCCCCCAGCTCCCTGTCACGCTTCTCTCTGTGCCTGTGTGTACTAGGTGGCCAGTCCCTTAGTCTCGTCCCTTCCTGCTCCCGTCACGGCGCCTTGGCCCATGCCCCCGCCCGAGTCCGAGCCGCCTTGCCCGGAGCGGGCCGCCGGGAGGGCTGACGCTCCTCCCCTCCTTCTGCCCAGGGCAACTCAGGTCTGGGCTTCAGCATCGCAGGCGGCACCGACAACCCACACATCGGTGACGACCCGTCCATCTTCATCACCAAGATCATTCCTGGCGGGGCCGCGGCCCAGGACGGCCGCCTCAGGTGGGGAGCGGACACGGGGCTTAGGGTGCCGGTTCCCTCGAGAGGGAGGGCTAGGGCAGCAGGAAGCTCCTGGCTCAGGCCAACCTCGCTGCCTCCAGGGTCAACGATAGCATCTTGTTTGTGAATGAGGTGGACGTGCGGGAGGTGACCCACTCAGCCGCGGTGGAGGCCCTCAAGGAGGCGGGCTCCATCGTCCGCCTCTACGTCATGCGGCGGAAGCCTCCGGCTGAGAAGCTTATGGAGATCAAACTCATCAAGGGGCCTAAAGGTAGTGACCCGTTGTGTCTCCACCCCCATCCCGACCGTCCCCCGCCCCAACGCCGGCTCCCCAGCCAACCTGGACGTCCACCTCTGTCCTTCCCTCCATCCAGGTCTTGGCTTCAGCATCGCGGGGGGCGTAGGGAACCAACACATCCCCGGAGATAACAGCATCTATGTGACAAAGATCATCGAAGGGGGTGCCGCCCACAAGGACGGGAGGCTGCAGATCGGGGACAAGATTCTAGCGGTGAGGACCCCTGTCACTCTTCCAGGCCACACTTGGGTCTCGCCTCCTGGCCCCCCGGGAAGGCCCCGTCCTCCTTGGCACCTCTCCCACGGTGCTGTCTGTCTTGGGGCTGTTTCTGGCTCTGTCTGAGCTCTCCTTCCTTGGCCCCAGGTCAACAGTGTGGGGCTGGAGGACGTCATGCATGAGGACGCCGTGGCAGCCCTGAAGAACACATATGACGTTGTCTACCTGAAGGTGGCCAAGCCCAGCAATGCCTACCTGAGTGACAGCTACGCTCCCCCAGACATCACAACCTGTGAGAACCCTCCAAACCTCAAAGCCTCCCGTGACCCATCCCAGTTACCCCCACGACCCATCCCAGTTACCCCCATGACATCCCAGTGAGTGTTCCTCTTCAGATGCTCCCCACAAAATAGAAACAATGTCTCTTCTTCTGCGGTCTGAGAGTAGGTGAAAAAAATCAGTTACCGGACAAGACCTAGAAAAGCTCGTCGACAGTCTCTCCCCCAGAAGGCACAAGGCCAAGATGGTTTTGTAGCTAATTTCTCTCAAATCTTCAAGGAATAGATCATTCTTCTGCTCCTTCTGAGCGTGAGGACAGATAAAAAGGTTCACGTTTCATTTTATGAGGGCGTTTCAAAGGGTCCCAAAGATAACATAAAAGAGGGAAACTCAACGCCAATTTTGCTTCCGAATAGAGAGGGAAAACTTTGTAGGAACATAGTCGCAGACCAAATACAGCAGCCAATGAAGGGAATAACATCGTCACAAAGTAGGGTTTTTTTTTTTTTTTTTTTCAAGAAACTAAAAGCACTTCTGTATTGGGAGACCTCTTAATACGATTCATCGTATTAAACAACGGACAGAAATTGTTAAGGTCATTTGAAATTGATGCGGGAAAAGACGTTGATGAAATTCAACATCCGTTTTCACACGAAAACTTAGTAAACTAAGGACACAGGAGTTTTCTTTCACGTGATGAAGAGTAGTTCTCCTCCCAAGAGGAACCTTGGCTCCTTGGAGAAAGGGCCTGTTCCAGATCCTGTGCCGGAAATGCACAAAAGGAGTTTGTAACATCTTACAGGCTAGAAAAACAGTAAAGCTACCCAGGACTCTAGGGCGTGTTATCGACGCAGAAGGGGCTCCCACTGGTTATTCAATCAAAACTCCTCAAATAGGTGGAGGTCCATGAGATCATAATGATGCTTAAGAATAATTGGGCACCTTTGGAGGATGCTAGGGGCCCATTCGTAATGAAAACCGGCAAATGCGGGGACAGGGTCAGGTCCTGTACAAACTGTAGCTCAGAATCACCAAATGGTTGATATGGCAGAGTTCTTTTTTATTTTTTTATTTTTATTATTTTTTTAAATTTTATTTAAATGTTTATTTTTGTTTTTGAGAGAGAGACAGAGAGAGCGTGAGCAGGGGAGGGGCAGAGAGAGAGGGAGACACAGAATCTGAGGCAGGCCCCAGGCTCCGAGCTGTCAGCACAGAGCCCGACGCGGGGCTCGAGCCCACAAACTGTCAGAAAGTTCTTTTTTATCAAATCATTCCCACCGATAAGTGCTGCTTCTTCCAAAAAAAAAAAAAAAGAGTAGAATATTCTATTTTGCAATCTCCAGTGAAATATCACTGGGTTCTGAGCTATCAGAAGGAGGCAGCGGTCCTCAGTGGCCACTAAAGCTCTTAGGTGAGAGCATAGAAATGGGTGGGTCAGCCCACGACAGCTGAACCTGCCAGTCAGTCTTACCTAAGGCGACCAGACATTCTTGCATCCCGTTGTGGTCTGGTGGAAAGTACGTAGTGTCACCTATGCACAAAATTGAACTTGAGTCTGACAAAGCCTCTAGATCGAATTATAGGAGGAACGGGGCAGAAGCACACAATAACCGCCCAAAGATGGAAGTGATGATTTCCCCCTTAGAATTTCCCCAGTAGGGGGTGCGCCCGGGTGGCTCTGTCGGTTAAGCGTCCGACTGTCTGTCCGACTTCGGCTCAGGTCATGATCTCACGGTTCGTGGGTTCCAGCCCCACGTCGGGCTCTGTGCTGACGGCTCGGAGCCTGGGGCACGTTTCGGATTCCGTGTCTCCCTCTCCCTCTCTGCCCCGGCCCTGCGCACGCTCTCTTTCTCTCTCAAAAATAAATAAAAATACAACACTTAAAAAAAATTTAAAAAACTGAAAAAGAATTTTTCCCGTAGAAAGTGGGAAATTCTATCAGACAAATGACCTAGTTTTCCCGATCAATGGGTAGCCAAGAGCAGGCAAAAGCGGAGAGGGGCAGGGGGGTACTTTTATAGACTGAGAGATCTGAGGAAACCCAGCACCCACAAGGAAGCCCCCAAAAGCCTGGTGCTAATATTCCCCTCCACTCGGCCACCCCTGGCGTACCGAGGACATATAACCTTCAACTCGATGACCCCCCCTACCGTCCCTCGGGAGAACCAGCCCTTCATGTGGCCTGTGCACTCCCGCCCCCCAACACTGCTGGGATCTGACGCCCCCCTCACACCGCCCTACTATCTGGCGGAGAAATGCCTCCGTCACCCGAGTCTGGCTCTCCTGGTTCTCTGGGGAGGAGGTGGGGCGGCCGTGGGTCCTGCCCGCAGCGCCCTCACCCCTTCTCCCACATCTTTCAGCTTATTCCCAGCACCTGGACAACGAGATTAGTCACAGCAGCTACCTGGGTACCGACTACCCCACAGCCATGACCCCCACCTCCCCTCGGCGTTACTCCCCGGTGGCCAAGGACCTGCTGGGGGAGGAAGACGTTCCCCGGGAACCGAGGCGCATAGTGATCCACCGGGGCTCCACGGGCCTGGGCTTCAACATTGTGGGTGGCGAGGACGGTGAGGGCATCTTTATCTCCTTCATCCTGGCCGGTGGCCCTGCGGACCTCAGCGGGGAGCTGCGGAAGGGGGACCAGATCCTCTCGGTGAGGGAAGGCCGGGCCCTGCCCACACCCCTCCTCTACTCCGGGGCTGGGGCCTGGTCCCCGTCCCCGGCGACTCATCCTCCGCGCTGTCTCTAGGTGAACGGTGTTGACCTCCGCAGTGCCAGCCACGAGCAGGCTGCCATTGCCTTGAAGAACGCGGGCCAGACGGTCACCATCATCGCTCAGTATAAACCAGAAGGTACCCGGCCCGAAGCTCCCCGCGTCGTGAGCTGAGAGGGTCCTCAGAGCACGGTCTCCTCAGCTGGTGGCTCCAGTGGGGGCAAGGGAGGGCGGCGGAAGCGCTCCGGTGGGGCCAGAGCTCAGGAACCTTCTCGTCCTTTTCCCAGAGTACAGCCGATTCGAGGCCAAGATCCACGACCTTCGGGAACAGCTCATGAACAGCAGCCTGGGCTCAGGGACCGCCTCCCTGCGGAGCAACCCCAAAAGGGGTTTCTACATCAGGTCGGATGCGCCTCTCTGTTCTGGGTCTCCCCCCCGCCCGCCCCAGCTCTTGGCCCTGAACCCTGCCTGGCTCCCCCCCAACCCCTTCCCGGGCCTGACGCCCAGCCGCCGTTCATGGGCCCCGCTGCTCAGGTCAGCACTGGGAAATAGTATCAACTGGAAAATAGCGTCTGCCTCAAGTGTCCCTACTGCCCGGCAGGGTGGGGAGGGGGATGCCTCTCGGCTGTTTGGAATGTTGCCCCCGCCTGCAGGGGAGGGGGTCACAGCTCTCCTGCTCCTGGGGCATCAGCTCTGTGGCCCCTGCCTCTCTCTCCCCACTCTCTCTCTCCCTCGGGGCTCCCGTCCGCTCTGGCCCCACCTCTTCCTGGAGGTCCAGATCTGCGTTTCTGGCCATCTGCTTTCTGGACGCGTCCACTGGGGTGTCCCACAGGCATCTCGCACTCGACACGTCCCGCACTGAGCTCATTGCTTTCCCTCGTGTCCTTGAGCCCTTTATCTTGCTGAACCAGTGTTTCCTCCCTCGCTAACCGGCACCGCCACCCGCTCAGACTTTGCTCGGCCCTTCCCTCCCCGCTGGGGTCCAGTGGGCTCCTGGGGGCGGTCTGCTGTGGCTCCCAGGTGCCTCCAGGTGGTCCCAGAGCCTCTTCCATTTGGTCCCCTTCGGTCCCGTTCTCGTGCTCTGTCTTTGCTGCCTCCATGGTCCGGCCCTCCCTTGGCTGGACCCCGGGGTCATGACGTAACTGACGGGAATTTGGTACTGATGGGGATAGGCAGGGTTAGCAAAGAGTAGCCTTGTCCCTTCTTCTGAATTTGAGTACATTCCGGGTTACCTCCCTGACTGTCCCGTGCATGCGTCCTGCAGACTGCGTTCTTGGGAGGGCGGCGTTCTAGATCTTGCTATAGAAGTTGCACGGGATCCAGAGCCTGTCTGATCTCTGGCACAGTGCAGGCCGAGTGGCGTTTAGTGGTTGTGATTGTGCGTCACAGTAGAGCATTTGCTCCCCACACGGTGGGCGGGGGGGGGGGGCTCCTCGGGGTCCGTGGCCCCTGCGGGAGGGCCGTGAATGGCCACACTTTGCCAGAAGGCCTGGCTGGGTGTCGGGGCGCCAGAGAGCTCAGGCGGTGTCTGACCGATGGCCACCCGCCCTGCAGGGCCCTGTTTGATTACGACAAGACCAAGGACTGTGGCTTCCTGAGCCAGGCCCTGAGCTTCCGTTTTGGGGACGTGCTGCACGTGCTCGACGCCAGTGACGAGGAGTGGTGGCAGGCACGGCGGGTCCACCCCGACAGCGAGGCCGATGACATCGGCTTCATCCCCAGCAAACGGCGGTGAGGCTCCCGGGGCCTGCAGCCTTCCTGCCACAGGGGCTCCAGTCCCAGGGGTCCCCGGGCGGACAGCAGAGGCCACGGGCCTGCCCTCTGACCCCTCGGAGGCCTGTCTGCTGGGCAGCCTCCCTCCCGTGAGCCTCTGGAGTAGACGTGTCATTGAGGAGTACTGGGGCCCAGGGGCCGCGGGGAGGTGGTGTTATCAGCTGGGCCGGGGGAGGGGAGGGCTCTAGGGCCCCTCAGTGGCCATTCCCCTACCCTCCCATCCCCCCATGTCCCCCACAGGGTCGAACGACGGGAGTGGTCAAGGTTAAAGGCCAAGGTAGGTGGGGGAGCGAGCTCGGGTGGAGGAGCGGGGGACTCGGGGCTGAAGCCCACCAAGCACGTGGCCCACTCCTTCTGTTCTTCCTCTGTAGGATTGGGGCTCCAGCTCTGGATCACAGGGTAGGTAGGGTCAGCTTGCGAAGCGGGGGTGAGGGAGCCCTGAGCTTCTCTTGACATCTCAGGAAGGCCACATGGGGCCCCAAGATCCCTGTCTCCCAGCCCCTCGCAGACGCCCTGCCTCCCACTAGGTCGAGAAGACTCCGTTCTGAGCTATGAGACCGTGACGCAGATGGAAGGTGAGTCCTGGCCCGACCCCGGTCCCCAGGCCCAGCTGCTCCCCAGCTGCTCCCCAGCCCGGCTGCTCCCCGGCCCAGCTGCTCCCAGCCTGGCTGCTCCCCAGCTGCTCCCCAGCCTGGCTGTTCCCCGGCCCAGCTGCTCCCTTGCCCAGCTGCTCCCTGGCCCAGCTGCTCCTTGGCCCAGCTGCTCCCTGGCCCAGTTGCTCCCCAGCCCGGCTGCTCCCCAGCTGCTCCCCGGCCCAGCTGCTCTACAGCCCGGCTGCTCCCCAGCTACTCCCCAGCTGCTCCCCAGCCCAGCTGTTCCCTGGCCCCGCTGCTCCCCAGCTGCTCCCCGGCCCAGCTGCTCCCCGGCCCAGCTGCTCCCCAGCCCGGCTGTTCCCCGGCCCAGCTGCTCCCGGCCCAGCTGCTCCCCGGCCCAGCTGCTCCCCGGCCCAGCTGCTCCCCGGCCC
>NC_064814.1:56541156-56565632 GCF_023721935.1 Panthera uncia
TCCCCGGCCCAGCTGCTCCCCAGCTGCTCCCCGGCCCAGCTGCTCCCTAGCCCGGCTGCTCCCCAGCTGCTCCCCAGCTGCTCCCTGCCTCTGCCCCCCAGCCCCGGCCCCCAGCCCCGGCTGCTCCCCACTTTGCCCCCGGCCTGAGCTGGCTCTCTGTCCTCAGTGCACTATGCTCGCCCCATCATCATCCTTGGGCCCACCAAGGACCGAGCCAATGATGACCTTCTGTCCGAGTTCCCCGACAAGTTCGGATCCTGTGTTCCCCGTGAGCGCTGGGGCCCTGGGGTGGGGAAGGGAGATGGGGGCGAGGCCCACGGCATTGGGGTGCAGGAGGACACAGGGATTCTCAGAGAAGGGGTGCTTCTCATCCGCTCTGCTGCCCCATTTGGAGACCTGGGGGCCCTGGAAGGGGTGTGGGGGAGGTGGCCCAGCCCCTCCGAGTCTCGGTCTCACCAGCAGCCCCCTTGCGCGGTTTGATGTAGGCAGGCTTTAAGCTAGAGGGACGGTGGTTAGATCTTTGGGGGGCGGGGTGACTTCCTGGCAGATACGACGCGGCCCAAGCGGGAGTATGAGATAGATGGCCGGGATTACCACTTCGTGTCCTCCCGGGAAAAAATGGAGAAGGACATTCAGGCGCACAAGTTCATCGAGGCCGGCCAGTACAACAGTCACCTATATGGAACGAGCGTCCAGTCCGTGCGGGAGGTGGCCGAGCAGGTAGGACCTGCGGGCACCCGGCCTCTTCCTCCTCCCCCGCCCACCCCATGGCCTCCCCCCAGCTCTCTCTAACTCTCTCTCTCTCTCTCTGTCTCTTTCCCTGCTGGGTCTCCACTCCCTCCTCCGCCTCCTTCTCCTCTCGGGCAACTCTGTCTGACTGCCTGCTCCCCCTGCCTCCCTCCCTCTCTGCCTGACCCCAAACTCTTCTCCGCCATCTGTCCCCTCTCCCCGCTTCCCTCGTCCCTGCCCCACTTCTCCTCTCTTCCTGTGGCCTTGCCCTTGGTGGCTTGGCCTTCCCACCTTGGTGCCCTCCCTCTGTCTGGCTCCCCTGTGGCCCTCTGGCCTTGCCTGTTCCTGGGGTCTCCACCCCCCTCTCCCACTCCCCTGCCACCTCCTTTTCCCTACTGCCCCCCACTCTGCCCTCTCTCCCTCCACGGCTCCTTTCTCCATCTGCCTCTTCTCCCTCCCACCTGTCTCTCCTTGTTTCTTCCATCTGTCTGCCCCCCCCATCCTACTTCCCTTCTCCCCCTTCCTCTCTCCTGCTCCTGCCCTCAACCCCTCCACCCTGTTCACTGTTGCCCCTCTGGCCTTGCTCTGCCCCGTCTTTTGGGTCCCCTTCCTGCCCGTGCCTCACCCCTCCCTCATGACCTCCAATCCTCTCCTCCTGTGCTGGCTTCTTCCCTTGCTCTCCATCTGCCCCTTCCTCTTTCTCTCTGTCTTTAACTCTGTTCTCACCTCCTTCCCACCTTGACTCTCTGGCCACGTGTCTTTTGACATCCATGTCACCTCCTTTTGGCCAATCTCCCATCCCCCACCTTTCCACTTACCGCGTCCTGTCCTGGCACCTCTGTCCGTCCTTTCCTGCCACCTGCTGGTCCCCCTCCGCCCCCCCTGCCTGCCCCCAGGGGAAACACTGCATCCTCGATGTCTCGGCCAATGCCGTGCGGCGGCTGCAGGCGGCCCACCTGCACCCCATCGCCATCTTCATTCGCCCCCGCTCCCTGGAGAATGTGCTGTGAGTATGGTCTCTGGGGGGGGGGGGGAGGGGCCTCCCCTCAGCGCCCCCCGCATCTGTGGCCCTGGGCCAGTGTCGGACTCTCCCCTCAGAACCTTGGACAATAGCCCCAGCCGCCCTCCAAGGGGACCAGGCCTGTCCCTTCCTCTCCAGCCTCGGGCTCGGCCAGACTGCAACTCCCGGCAGCCCCTGGGGCATGCACCTGCTGGCCGAGCAGGGCCCCTGGGGCTGTCGGGAGTTAGAGTCTGAGCCCCTTCACTGGGGCTGAAGGGCCGGAAGGATGAGGCTCTGGAGAGGTTCCCGGAGTGGCCGCACCCGGCCAGGGTGGGTCGCGCAGTGGGGTGGGGGTTCGTTGGTGGCCCCGGAGATGACACGGGGAGTTGTGTCTTTCGCTGCGTGCTCCAAATCAGAAAACACTGGTTGCGACTGAACTTGCCGGGACGGAGGAGGTACGAGGTGGGGCGGGACCCGTGCTCAGATCTGCGTCTCCCTCGCTCTCCACAGAGAGATTAATAAGCGGATCACAGAGGAACAAGCTCGCAAAGCCTTCGACAGAGCCACCAAGCTGGAGCAGGAATTCACAGAGTGCTTCTCAGGTGAGGCTGTGGCCCTTGCTCAGATCCCAGGCCGGTGCCGTGCCCGGCGGACGGTTGAGAAAGGCGGCCTCCCTGGGTGGGGGGCAGCCCCACCGCTCGGGGTTTGGAGAGTTAGAGAAAGGGACCCCTCCCTCGCTCTGGCCTTATTCCCCGTCCCCCCCCCCCCCCCCGCCCGTCCCCCCAGCCATCGTGGAGGGCGACAGCTTTGAGGAGATCTACCACAAGGTGAAGCGTGTCATCGAGGACCTCTCAGGCCCCTACATCTGGGTCCCAGCCCGAGAGAGACTCTGACTCCCGCCCTGGTGTGGCCTGAACTCGCCCTGTCTCCGGCCCCCGGGCCCTTGGTCTGGACTGAATTGCCCAAGCCCTGCGCACCCCCTGGCCTCCCTCCCGTCCCTTCTTATTTATTTCCTTTCTAACCGGATCCAGCCCTGGAGGGGGGACACTCCCCTGCATGTAACCCCGCACCCCAGAACTGGGCTCCTGAACCCCAGGAACCTGGGGTCTGGGGAGGAGCCGGGCTCCTGGTCCCGAGCCCGTGCTCCGTAGGACCCTAGCCCCTGCCCGCCCCCGACGCACACACACACCCACCGGGGGCCGCCTGCCCTCCCCCATCTTCTCCCACACACATTCCAGAAGTCAGGGCCCCCTCAAGGAGCACCCCGCTGCAGGGATGCAGGGCCACAGGCCTCCTCTCTCTCCTGAGGCCAGGTCTGGGGTCACCCCTGCCCCCGTCATAACTCCCCATGTCCCTTGGTTTCGCATTTAGTTTTTCCCATTTTTTTTTTCTTCTCAAAGGTGGTTTTTTGGGGGGATAAGTGGGGGGACTCTACTGTGGGCCCCCTGCCTTCCACATGCCCCCCACCTTTTTTTCTTTGCCGGTTTGCATGAGTGGAAGGTCTAACTGTGGCTTTTTTTTTTTTTTCCTGGGTTTTTTTTTTTTTTTTTGGGGGGGGAAGGGGGGGGGGGGGGTTTGGGGGGGGGGAATGGGGGGGGGGGGGCCGGGGTTGGGGGTCGGGAGCCAGGGGAAGACTGGAAATGCTGCCGCCTTCTGCAATTTATTTATTTTTTTCTTTTGAGAGAGTGAACGGAAGAGACAGATACTTGAAACCTGGTGTGTGGCCTGCTTATTTGGGAACTGGGTGAGGAGGGAGACAGGGTGGGAGGGTATGGAAGGGTCTGGTAGTCAGAGCTATCTTCGTGTCAACCCAGAGAGGGGACAGTGGCCTGGAGGGGGCCTTGGAGGGAAGCTGAAATCAGGGACGGTGGGTCAGCAGTGAAGTAGGGGCCTGGGAGGGGCTGGAGGCATGGTGCAGTCACCGAAAGACCCAGAACGAGGAAGCCAGACCGGTGTAGGTCCCTGCCGACTTAGCCCAGCCCTGATCACTCTCCTGGTCCTGCTGGACAGCAAAACACTCCCTAAAGGAAAACACGGAGGCAAGTTTCTTGGTTCGTGTTCAGAGCGTTCTGGACAGAGCTGGGCTCTGGCCATGATGTGTACAGAGGTTTGCTAGTAAGAAATACTGTGTAAATATTCATTTATTGGATTTCTTTATGCCCCACCTCTAGGAAAATGGGACCTTGATACCAAAGATTTAATTAAAAAAAAAAAAAAAGAAATGAAAAACAGATGCAGTAGCTATGTAGCTATGAGAGTAAATATGACCTCTGAGCTTCCTGGTAGCCAGGGCAAAAAGGGAAATGGTCCATTACCGAGTTCTTTATTCTAAAGGAGAAAAAAATTGTGGTTCTTTTAGGGAGTCAGATTTTCCCGACCGTGTCTTGCTGCAGCTTCTCAGATGCTGCTGTGCACAGTGTCACATCTCAGCTTTTCTTCTGCCCACCGTTCATGGGCCTGACAGGTTCCCACCACGAGGGCCTCCGCTGCAGCATAGATGAGCCGTCGCTGGCACCAGCTGTGATCCTGCCCCTTTCCCCCTCTGATTCAGGGGCCCCACGGGAGAAGGCTGAGGTGGAGGGTGCTAAGAGTTGAGATGGTTAAGCCCTAAATGGTGCAGAGGGCAGTTCTGGTCGCCCCTGGTGACAGAAGTTAAGCGTTGGATGCAAAAGATCCCCCGAGGCCCAGCAGCTCTGGGGAGGATGGGATTGCCCCCCCCCCCCCCCCCCGAGCTGATCCAAGGAGCAAGGTAGAGATCTCTAGTAGTGTGTCCCTGAAACCAGTGGTCCTCTCGGTGGCTTGCCCTGCACAAGACTTAAAACCCAACCCACCGATCCTGGGGGTGGGGCCCCAGGGCTGTGGATTTCAGGAAAACCTCCCAGGTGACTATGACGCCTCCCACCTCCCCGGGTGGAGCCTCACAGCTTCCAAGGACGTTTTTCAAATAATCCTTCTTTTAGCTTGGTTCTGCGTAGGAGCAGATGGTTTGAAGCTGTGCTGATGTTCTCTACCATTGGCCGAGGGGAGGAATCTGTGAGCTGAGGAACGTGTGTGCAGGTGATTCGTCTGGATCTAAGGGGTTAAGGAGAGTTCACCGAGAAGGGGGGGAGAATCACCTAATCCTGCGTGCATCACTTTCTAGATTATGAAAGTAATACATGGGCCTTAGGAAAATTCAAATAAATATAGAAATACATACGGTTCAAAAAAAAACAAAAAACAAAAGCTCCCTCCCCATCTCCTTCCACATACTCCTCAGAGGGAGGCGCTTTGGCAGTTTGTGGTATATTCTCCCAAATCTATAAAGAGCTCATCCTTGGCCGTTTAAGGAGACCGTATGCTTGAGTGGATAGACGCACTGGATTCCCAAACAGACTGCGGTTCAGATCCTGATTCCTCTCCACCCCCCTCTAGTTCCTTCAACAAATAACGTAGTTGGCTCTTGCTTGGTTTCAAGCTGTTTGAAATGCTGGGGTTGCGACCTCCGGGCCCTCAGGGACCTTGGGGTCCTTGCAGTGGGGACCTCCGACCGGAGGGGGTGAAGGGGTGCAGATCATCAAAATGACGATCAAAGTGACGACGAGGTGCGCGTCTTCGCTAGTTCAGACGGGGTGGTCAGGGAGGCGTCTCCTCCGAGCTGCGCTGGAGTCGAGGCCTGGACGCTGATGGAGCCTGGGGCGGGGAGTGTGCAGGGGGACCGAGGGAGGGCGAGGTGGGAACGAGGTGGGAACGCTGGAGGACAGGAGGTCAGTGGGGTGGAGCGGGAGGGAGACAAAGAGGAGGGGGTCTGAGAAACTAGCGATTCTGGGCTTGAAAAGTGTCCTACGAAGCGCTCGGGCGCGGCGGGAGGGGGCGCGCGGCAGGTGGGCGTGGCGGAAGGCGAGGTGGCGGCGGGGGCGTGGCGGCGGGTGGGCGTGGCGGCAGGGGGCGTGGCGGAAGGCGAAGTGGCGGGGAGTGGGCGTGGCGGCAGGTGGGCGCCCGGCCGGTCGGCCGGGGGCGGGGCGGGGGGGGGGTGGGAAAAGGGAGAAAGCGCGGCAGGGGGCGCTGGAGAACCAGCCCTGCGGAGGCGGTGAGGTGAGGACGGGAGGTGGCCAGGCGCTGTGGCTGGGCTGAGAGCGAACCTTCTGTGAGCCTCAGCTTCCCTAGCTCACAAATGGGGACGATAACTCCCGACCTCGCCGGATGGCCTTGAGGAATGTGCAGCAGGACCCTCGGCCCGCAGCCCTGCACCTCCTAGAGAGCGGTTACCGGTCATTGCTATTGGTCTGTTCTGTTACTGGTAAACGTAAGTTAAATAAAACCTGGAAACGTGGAGTTTTATCTTTTTCCTCATTCCTTTCTTTTTTAATGTAGATTAATTTTGAGGGCAAGAGAGAGAAAGCACAAGTGGGGGAAGAGGGGCAGAGAGAGGGAGAGAGAGAGTCCCAAGCCGGCTCTCGCACACTCAGCGAAGAGCCCCACGCGGGGCTCGATCCCGCGAACCTCGAGATCATGACCTGAGCCGACACCAGGAGCGGGAGGGCTAACTGACTGAGCCACCCAGGTGTGGTGAGTTTTACCTTTTTCTAAACGTTCACCTGTCAGTCAAAGTGGGGGAAAGAGGTGTTGACCGGTCCCGGGGCACAGGATCCTGCCTGTCCCAACACCGAGGAGTTGGAGCGTGTCTGGGTGCAGAGAACCAGGGTGCAGAAAGTTCTCGCCCTGCTGCAGGGCATATGGAGGCCCTTGAGTGGGTTCTGTCGGTCTCACTCACAACTGTGAGTGAGCAACCTCCTCCTTGCGGCCTCGCGAGACCCCCTTCCCTTGTGGCTGCTTCTAGCACTGAGCTCCCAGCCCGGGTGCCTCGCCTTACCTCTCCTGCTTCCTCTCCACTCAGGCCCTGCTCAGCCTCTCCTGGATTCCGGGAGCCGTCGGTCACCCTCTTTGGAAAGTCAGCCTTGAGCCTTCGGTTACCTACCCGCTCTGCCCATTTGTTCAGTCAACCTCCTGGCAAGGCCTTCCAGGTGCCTGACCTTGCAGCCGGAGGGCCTGAGTGGCAATCCTGACCCTGGGGGCCGGGGAGAGAGCCAGGCAGGCACATCCCAGACCTGAGCTTGAGAGCGCTCTGCGAGGGGGTGGGCGAGGGCCGAGGGGGCTCGGTGCCCAGGTCTCATCCACAGAAGATGAGGGGCTGTCTTAACTCCACCGACACGCCAGGCCCCCAGTTCCCCCAGTTCCTTCCCAGGTAAGTCGCTAACCACCCTCTGGGAGACAGAGAGAGATGTGCCCTGCTGACCTGACCCCAGCCTCCCCCGCTCCCCACATTCAGAAGCCCTGCGGGGCTGGCTGAACTCGAACTAGTGATAACAATCCGAATGCGGACGGCTAGCCTGTGCTGGGCACTTAGTACGAGCCAGGCCCTGGGCAAGGCGATGCCAGCTCTCTGACATGAGCATTCAACCCACTCTCCAGACGAGGGCAAGGTGAACTCACGTCTGTCTGATAGCCACCCTTGTCCTGCTGTTCGTCTTCCCCGCCCTAACATGCTGAGAACCCCCAGCCTCCCGTGTCCTTCTTGCTCTGCGTCCACACGCCCTCCGTACCAGATTCTTCTCTGTTCCACTGCTCGGCTCCCCCCTTGCCCCAAAACACTTCCTTCTCTTGACTCATCCAGTGGGAGGCTCACTGTCCTCTCTCCTTGGCAGTCTTGACCGGGTGTTTGGGGTGCCCAGAGCTGGCCCTAAGGGTCAACCCCACTCCTGCACTTGTATGGTTGGCAGTCCTGGGGATCTTTCTTGCCCTTCCTTCGTGGGGGCGGGGACTCTGTTCCGGCCGCTTCCTTCCCAATGGGCCCCTCACTGGGCGGGTGTCATGGACGAATGTATGGCCTTGGGCAACATTCAAGACTCTACATCCATGTCTCCAGCCCAGAACCCTCGCGGACTCCAGACCTGCCTCTAGCAACCTTCTGGACCCTGGTTAGGCGCGCCAATTCCCTCCCTCACTGCGCTGCCCACCTCTGACCCATCACCTGCCTCCAGGCCACGCCATTGCTTAATGACAGTCCTGCCTTTTGCCTGCAAATCTTCATGAACCTTGTGGTCTGTAGTCACGGTCTGTAACTTTGCTGGTCAGGTGCCCCATCTGTGAAAGGTTTCTGAGCGTGTGTCCCCCAGTATGTCGTCACTCATTCGTTAGTTCTAAACCGTGGCCAGCCTTCAAGATGGCCCCCAGGAAGTCTCACCTCCCAATATTCACACCCTGAAGCGTCCGACTTCAGCTCAGGTCACGATCTCACGGTCCGTGAGTTCGAGCCCCACGTCGGGCTCTGGGCTGACGGCTCGGAGCCTGGAGCCTGCTGCGGATTCCGTGTGTCCCTCTCTCTCTCTGTCCCGCCCATGCTCGTGCTCTGTCTCTCTCTTTCAAAAATAAACACACATTAAAAAAATATATATTAAAAATATATAAATAAATAAACCTTACAAATATTTTATAAATATATATAAATATTATGCAAATATTTTCCTGCCACACTCCAGTGGATGACCTTGTGACTTCCCTGGGGTGCATGTTCCCCATTTAAAAAAAAAAAATGTTAATGTTTATTTATTTTTGAGACAATGCGAGAGACAGAGTACAAGCAGCAGAGGGGCAGACGGAGGGAGACACAGAATCCAAAGCAGGCTCCAGGCTCTGAGCCGTCAGCCCAGAGCCCGACGCGGGGCTCGAACTCAGGAACCGTGAGATCGTGACCTGAGCTGAAGTCGGACGCTCAACCGACTGAGCCACCCCGGCACCCCGCATTCCCCATTTTGGAGACTACCGTGCTTCTGAGTGGCCTTCAAAAATCCTCACCCTGACGTTCAAGGCTCCCAGAGTGGTCCACACTACCTCTCAGTCCATTTCCCTTGTGCTACTGTTTCCTCTCTGCAGGGTCACTTGCTCATTAATTACCAATGATAAAATCCTACCTGTTTTTATTGGCCAACATTAGAGATCTCCTTTCAGGAGCTTGCCTGCCTTCTTTCCTTCCTTCCTTCCTTCCTTCCTTCCTTCCTTCCTTCCTTCCTTTTTAATGTTTTTAAGTTTATTTATTTTGAGAGAGAGAGTGAGCCGGGGAGGGGCAGAAAGAGAGGGAGAGAGCGAATCCCAGGCCGACTCTGCACCGTCAGTGTAGACCCCGACTGGGGGCTCGAACCGTGAGATCACCACCGGAGCCCAAATCGAGTCTGACGCTTAACCACTTAACCGACTGAGCCCCTCACCAGGTGCCCCCCAGGAGAAGCCTTTCGCGATCGTCCCGGAGGTGAGAGTGCCAGGTTCTGAGCCCAGCCTCCTGCGTTGCTCTGGTCATGAGTTCCTCAACCGGCAGGCAAGTGGACCCAGAGGGGACAGGGTCGCTTTGTGTTGAGGCAGAGCTCTAACGGTGGCCCCTAAGATTCCATGCCGTCATCCCTGGAACCTGAGTATGTTAAGATACATCACTCTCGTGATTATGTTATGTTATGTTTGGTTGACCTTATATAGTGTCGTGTATACACAACTGACCACGAACTGTGAGACCATGACCTGAGCCCAAGTCGGGCGCTTAACCCCCTGAGCCCCCCAGGCGCCCCTGTTGCGGACTCTGGGGGTGGAGGGCTCCCGTGACAAGGAACGCGGTGGTCTGCAGGAGAGGGTGGCCCCCGGGTAACAGCCAGCAAGGAAAGGGGGACCTGAGTCCCACAGCTGCGAGGAACTGGATGCCGTTGACCCCCTGAACGTGCTCGCAAGCTCGTTCTTTTTCTCCTTCGCCTCCAGAAATGAGACGAGGTCCTCCAGCACCTGGATCTCAGCTCTGTGAGACCCTGAGCAGACAGCCCAGTTGGACGTCTGCCCTACAGAACTGTGAGCTGACAAATAGGTGTTGTTTTAAGCCACTAAGTTGGGGGTACCTAGTTACTCAGCAAGAGAGAATTAACACAAGAGGCCCTATGTCCCCGAAGGCCTCGCATAATTTAAGATCTCTCTCTCTCTCTCTCCATATATATATATATATATATATATATATATCTTTTTTTTCTTTTAAGTAGGCTCCATGCCCAACATGGGGCTTGAACTCACAACCCCAAGATCAAGAGTCGCACGCTAGACCGACTGAGCCAGCCAGGTGCCCTTAAGATATATATTCATTTTTTAAAATTTTATTTTAGGTTTATTTATTTATGTTGAGGGCGAGGGAGAGGGAGAGCATGAACAGAGGAGGGGCAGAGAGAGGGAGAGGGAATCCCAAGCAGGCTCCGAAGTATCAGCCAAAATCCCGACGTGGGGCTCGCAAACTCACAAACCGTGAGATCACAACCTGAGCCGAAATCAAGAGTCAGATGCTTAACCGACTGAGACACCCAGGAGCCCCGAAGATACATATTAAAGGAATAAATGCACAGGGTGGATGGGCTCTCGGCCTAAAGCGTCACCATTGTGGCCCGGTGTTCTTTCTAGCTACTTTTTAGTTTCTTAGGACCATCTCTGGTATTTTGCAGGAGGCTCGCCCGTAAATTAGCGGCCCCAGCACATGCATCATGTTGTTTGTCTGGCTTTCTTCACAGTGTTTTTTCTGAAACTGGATTTCAGGAACACCTTACTCCAGGAGAACGTCCAGTACAAATCATAAGTGGGCAGCTTTTCTGCAGTTTTATGAAGGGGACATAGCCATGCAACCCGTGTCCAGGTCAAGAAGCTGAACATTTCCATGGGGCGCCTGGGTGGCTCAGTCGGTTAAGCGTCCGACTTCGGCTCAGGTCACGATCTCACGGTTCTTGAGTTCAAGGCCCCCGTCGGGCTCTGTGCTGACAGCTCGGAGCCTGGAGCTGCTTCGGATTCTGTGTCTCCCTCTCTCTCTCTCTCTCTCTCCGCCCCTCCCCCGCTCATGCTCTGTCTCTCTCTCTCTCTCTCTCTCTCTCTGTCAAAAATAAATAAACATTAAAAAAAAAAAGAGCGTAACATTTCCATTACCCAGAAGCCCCTATGTGCTTCCTGCCGGTCACAGCTTCCGCAGTGCTTTCGGTCACTGTTCTGACCAAAGCAGCATAGGTATGTTTGCCCGAATAAACCGGATTGTGAGCGATGATATCAGAGAATGTGAACAGCCCAATAGTCCCCGAATTACTGGCCTGGCCGCAGCCCCAGCGCATGCAAACAGCAGGGGGCTTTTCAGGACACAGGAATGAGGGTGTACCCAAGGGTTTCTTTTTTTGTGTGTTTGTTTATTTTTTTTTAATATTTATTTTTGAGAGAGAGAGACAGAGAGTGCAAGCAGAGGAGGGGCAAAGAGAAGGGAGACACAAAATCCAAAGCAGGCTCCAGGCTCTGAGCTGTCAGCCCAGAGCCTGACACGGGGCTCGAACCCACGAACCGAGAGATCATGACCTGAGCCGAAGTCAGACTCTCGACTGAGCCACCCAGGTGCCCCTGGGGCTTTCATTTTGAATGTGAGGACTGTGTTCCTGAGAGCTCATATAATGTAAAACTCTTGTAATAAAGTCTAGTTCTGTCCTTGAAACATAGTGTTTGCACACTTTCCCATTTGGGGCCTAAAGTGAGACCCATGAACATCTTTAATA
Organism: Panthera uncia; assembly: GCF_023721935.1. NCBI lineage: Eukaryota > Metazoa > Chordata > Mammalia > Carnivora > Felidae > Panthera > Panthera uncia. The sequence goes on from NC_064814.1 coordinate 56,552,467, forward strand.
TTGCCTAATTTCTTATCTTTAAATTTTTATTATTATTTATTTTAGAGAGAGAGCGCGTGTAAGTGCGAGCAGGGGAGGGGCAGAGAGAGGAGACACAGAATCTGAAACAGGCTCCAGGCTCTGAGCTGTCAGCACAGAGCCCGATGTGGGGCTCGAACTCACGGACCGTGAGGTCATGACCTGAGCCGAAGTGGATGCTTAACCGGCTGAGCCCCCGAGGTGTCCCAGTATTGTTCAGTTTCTAAATTTGCATAATCTGAATTCATACATGCCTCCCTGAATCCCCTGTGGGGCTGGGAGGGTCTGTGCTTTAAGGGTCTGAGACCCCAGGGCCCAGCCTCGGGGATGGTTCAGGATCCAGGGTCTGGGTAGGCTTCCCGGGGACAAAACACGGGTCCTGGAATCAGGCGGCTTACATTCCAGGCCTGCCTCTGCTGCTTCCTTGCAGTGTAACCCTGGGTAAGTTCTTACCTGTCGGGGCCTCAGTCTTCTCATCTGCAAATCGGGCTGGGCTCTGGGCTTTAAGAGAGGAGTTAAGGGGTGAAAAGCCTGGGTGCCCAGTAGGAGCCAATGGGAGCTTGTTAGCACCAGTCCCAGGTGGGGTGGGGAAAGCCTGCTCTCTCTCCCGCCTGTCTTCCCACCACCCCCAGGCTGCTGGGGGGGAAGGGGGGGACTTTGCTCCCAGGGAGAGTAAAGCAGCAGGCCCCAAGGCTGCAGGGCCTGGCCTCTGAGCTTCACAGGAGGGCCGGGGCCCCTGGCTCAGATGCCAGGGTCAGAGCCCGGATTGGGCAAGAGCGGAGCTCGGGGGCCCCTGGTCCCGGTCAGGGATATTTGGAAACACCCACGATTCTAAGAAATTTAGCGGCAGGAAGTGAAAGGAGGGGCAGAAGGAACCAGCAATGAGCACCTCTGGCCCCTACTGACCTGGCTCCCCATCCCAAACCGAGCAGTGATTAGTGGGGTGTTGGCTGGGGCCGGCGTGGGGGGGTGCAGAGCAGGAGATTCCCCCTCCCTGGGGAGGAAAGCGGAGGCCTCCCATCCCCCACTCCCACCCCACACATGCCCTGAGTTCCAAATCCTTTCCCACCTCTGTTTACTGTCCAAAGTCCCAGGCGCTGGGGATGCCAGCTTCAGTGTTGGGACACACAGACCCAGAGACACACGGACCTAGACTCGCAGGGCTCAGGGCCCTCGGAGGGACCCTGTTCCCTCCTCTCCCATCGTCCGGGGCTGTCCGCGCACCCCAAGTCTCTGGGCTCCAGCCCCCTTCTTAGCCTGGGATCTGCACAGCGTTGGGGGATCCAGGAATCCACTTCAAGACTGCCAGCAAGTAAAAGGGGAAGAAAGGCCGGGGCCCCGACCGGGGTGGGGAGGGGGCTGGGCGGGAAAACCTCAGAGGGGTGAAGTTTGCATGGCAGGCCTGGGAAAGAACTGGAGAAAGAAGAGAGGTTTTCACGTAACCGCCGATGACTTAGAAACGGACTGGACCCCGCACCGTCCGGCTCCATTCGGCCCCAGCCTCAGCCCTAACCCCAGCCTTGACCTAGGCCCAGGTCCAGCCAGCCCTATCATGACAAATGACTATCAAGACCTTCAGCATCTGGACAACGAGGACAATGGCCATCAGCTTAGACAAGGTAAGGGGACGCCTCCTTGCGTTTCGGACAGGTGACAGTGAGGTGGCTCTTGTCGCCTTGACTCAGCTCCTGCTTCCTCCTGTGAGCCCTGACCTGGCCTCTGGGTCAGCCCCACTCACAAGAACACGGTCCGCTCCACCTCCGCTAGCCTCCTGACCCTTGCCACGTCACCCCCTGGCCAGGACCCCAGAGGGTGTGGACCCAGGGGACCAGGGGACCAGGAGTACGTGGGAGCAGTTAGGGCTGCCTTCCTTGCCTCTAACACCTGGTGAGCCTCGGCCAGGTGTGAGAGTGTGTGTGCATGGGGTGTCCGGGACCAGGGGACAGGGACAAGGGGCCAGACTTCCATGGGGAGGCTGAGGCCCTCGTCAGACAACAGCCACCCCCCCCCCTTTGTTTCTCCAGCGAGCAGGGATGCTGTTTGGGCTGAGCAGGAGGGTTCTTGGGGGTGGGGGTGGGGGGAAGGGGCTGCAGGGGAGCCCCCCCCCCCAGGTGGGAGCAGCTTGGGGGGCTGTGGCTCCTCTGTCTTCTCTCCTGGAGCCCAGCCAGAGGAGAAACCTCCTCCTCTTTCCCGGCCTTTGGTGGGGGGGGGGGGACAGAACCCTCCCCCCAAAACTAATGTAGTTCATCAGCTTCAGTGACACAGTCCGGCCACTAGGTGTCAGCAAAGGCTGAGGGCCCCGGCCGGCTGGGGCAGGTCGGCGCTCTGCACCCGCTCCCAGCCCTCCTCCCGGCCTCTGGTCGCTCAGGGTCGCCTACCACCCGGATTTCTTTCTTTCTTTCTTTTATTTTTTAATCTTAATTTATTTTTGAGAAAGTGAGATAGAGACAGAGCGTGAGCAGGGGAGGAACAGAGACAGAGGGAGGCACAGAATCCGAAGCAGGCTCCAGGCTCCGAGCCGTCAGCGCAGAGCCCGACGCGGGGCTCGAACCCACGAATCGTGAGATCGTGCCCTGAGGCCGAAGTCGGACGCTTAACCGACTGAGCCACCCGGGCGCCCCAATAACGGATTTCTTCATCTGTAGGGCTCCCTGGAGAAGGAGCCTTCGCCCGCTCTCCTCCCGGGACCCCGTCCCTGACACCCGGACGCCCTGTCTTGCAGCGCCACCTCCGCCCCAGCGGCTCTTCCGGAGACTCTGCTCCGGACCCTGCTTCCTCCTGCTCTCCCTGGGCCTCGGCCTCCTGCTGCTGGTGGTTGTCTGTGTGATCGGATCCCAGAGTGGGTGCCCTGGGGGTGGGCGGGGGGGGGGGCAAGTGGTGAGAGAGCGCTGGCGTCTGCGACGGGGGTCACGGCCCCCTCATGTTGCCCCGTGCACCCCCCCCCCCCCCCAGACTCCAAGCTGCGGGACGAGCTGCGGGCCCTGAGGGTCACGTTCAGCAACTTCACGGCGAGCACGGAGGTCGAGGTCAAGGCCCTGAGCAGCCAGGGTGAGAGGTCCCTGGGGCTGCGGCTGGGGGGGGGAGGGGGGCCCGTGGACCGCTGGGGATGTCGGGACGCTGAGCCAGCCTCTCCCCCAGGGGGAAGCGTGGGCAGGAAGCTGAAGTCGCTGGAGTCCCAGCTGCAGAAACAGCAGCAGCAGCTCAGCGAAGGTCAGAGCGGGGAGCGTGCGCGCACGGGCGCGTCGGACCCGGGGGTCCCTCCGGCCGAGCCCCGGGGGCCTGTGACTCCTCGGGCCCCAGCGCGCCGAGGCCGGGCCCTTCCCAGCCCCCAGTGTCCACACTGACCCGCCCCGCCCCCTGCCCGCCCTCGCCCCCCACCCCCCACCCCTCCCCCCCAGATCACTCCAGCTTGCTGCTGCACGTGAAGCAGTTCGTGTCGGACCTGCGGAGCCTGAGCTGTCAGATCGGCGTCCTGCACGGCAACGGTGAGGGGGCGGGGCGCCCGCCGGCTCGCCCGCCCTCCCCCTCCCCGGGCCCCGCCTCAGCGCCTCCACCCTCCCCTGCGCCGCAGGCTCCGCGGCCTCCTGCTGTCCGGTCAACTGGCTGGAGTTCGAGGGCAGCTGCTACTGGTTCTCCCGCTCCGGGAAGTCCTGGCCGGAGGCGGACAAGTACTGCCGGCTGGAGAACGCGCACCTGGTGGTGGTGGGCTCCTGGGAGGAGCAGGTGAGCTCCCGGGGCTGGGGTGGGGGTGGGGGGCTCCCGGGAGGAGCGGGTGGGCCCCTGGGGGGGGGGCGGGCTCCGGGGAGCGCTCACCACCCCCGCCCGTCTCCCCAGAAGTTCATCCAGCACCACATGGGGCCTGTGAACACCTGGATGGGCCTCACCGACCAGAGCGGGCCCTGGAAGTGGGTGGACGGGACGGACTACGAGAAGGGCTTCAAGTGAGTGCGCGCGCCCCGGCCCCGCGGGTCCCCGGGGGTGGCGGAGGGGGGGGGGCCGGCTCACATCCGCGCGTCCCCGCAGGAACTGGAGGCCGGAGCAGCCGGACGACTGGTACGGGCACGGGCTGGGCGGGGGCGAGGACTGCGCGCACTTCACGGACGACGGCCGCTGGAACGACGACGTGTGCCAGAGACCCTACCGCTGGGTGTGCGAGACAGAGCGGGACGCGGCCGGCTAGGAGCACCCCCGCCCCCTAATTTATTTCCTTGGCGCCCCCACCTGCCGGACGATGCTGCTGTCCCGGGTGGGGGGCGGGGATGGGGGCCCCTCCACCTTCTCGGGGGTGTTTGATCTGGGATTTTAAGGGGAGTTTCGGGGACGGTGTCTGAGGAATGCAGGAATCACGTTTGGAGGGGCGGGGAGACGGCAACCCGCTTTCCGCGCTTTACAGGTGGTTGTCAACGTGTTTCAGAGGCAACAATGAACGGAATATTCTAAACGTGCCTCGAGTTGTCTGCTTCTTGGGCGTTAGGAATCGGAGCGGGCTGGTTGGCAGGAAGCCAGGGGGACCCGGTGGGCTTTGTTAATCACAGGCGTGCGAGTTAGGGCTGTTCTGAGGCTCCCCGAGAAGGTGTGCTGTTTCTGGGGACCACAGCGCCTGCAGCCAACGCCCTCGGACCGGAATCACCCGCATGGGTCCAGGGCGGCAGAAGCTTCGAGTGAAACTCCCTGATGTCTGTCGCGTGCATTACAGCGGACGGAGCAGTGTCCACGGGCCACAGACGCAGCAAAGCTGAAGATAAGTCTGCTCTGGAGAATCACCAAACGTGCAAAGACAACCAGTGGAACAGAAGCCCCCAAATAAATAGAATCCACAGCCCAGGATGGGGGTTCACAGGAACACTTTTTTTTTTTTTTTTTTTTTTTTTTTTTTTTTTTTGAGACAAAATCCCATGAGAGGCAGAAAAAGAAAGAGGGGCAGAGACAGAGAGACAAGCAGGGCTCACCCCGGGCTGGGCTCGTGCTTACCCGGAGCAGGACTTGAAAAGGAATAAAATAAACCCTTCAAAATAGAAGGCCGGGATGGATTTATCTATCTATCTATGTATTTATGTATTTATTTATTTATTCATTGAAAGTTTATTTTTGACGGGTGCCTGGGTGGCTCAGTCAGTTGAGCATCTGACTTCGGCTCAGGTCACAATCTCACAGTTTGTGGGTTCGAGCCCAGCGTCGGGCTCTGTGCTGACAGCTCGGAGCCTGGGGCCTGCTTCGGATTCTGTGTCTCCCTCTCTCTCTGCCCCTCCCCTGCTCACGCTCTGTCTCTCTCTGTCAACAATAAATAAAAGTGAAAAAAAGTTAAAAACTTAAAAATTTTACATTTAAACGTCTAAATTTTTAAATGTTAAAAAATTTTTAACGTTTATTTATTTTTGAGAGAAAGAGCACACATGAGAGGGGGAGGGGGAGAGAGAGAGAGAATCCCAAGTAGGCTCCACACTGACAGTGTAGAGCCCCACGTGGGGCTCAAACCCACAAACCGTGAGATCATGACCTGAGCTGAAACCAAGAGTCAGACGTTTAACAGACTGAACCACCCAGGTGTCCCAGAAGGCAGGGATTTATTAAAAAAATCATCAACCACAGCATATACATCCTATTCAAGTATGCGAGGACATTTTAAAAAAAATCTGAGCAAATATGGGTCCATAAAGCAAGTTTTAACAAGTTTCAAATAATGGTCACTATAATGAGCAGAAATATAAAATTCCCATATAAATCATTAGCAAACCCAATCAAATGATGCATTACAAAGATAACATGTGGGGCACCTGAGTGGCTCAGTTGGTTAGGTGTCCGACTTTGGCTCAGGTCATGATCTCACGGTTTGTGAGTTCGAGCCCCGCGTCGGGCTCTGTGCTGACAGCTCGGAGCCTGGAGCCTGCTTCGGATTCTGTGTCTCCTCCTCTCTCTGCCCCTCTCCTGCTCATGCCCTGTCTGTCTCTTTCGAAAAATAAATAAACGTTAAAAAAAATTAAAAAAAAATAATAAAAGGCTTAGGGAGTACAGAGACTAGATTAATGGAGTACAAAAGAAAAAAATTACATAATGCAGAAAAAGCACTTGGCAAACTCCTTTAGGACTTTAGCTGCTGCTTTTTTTTTTTAAACATATATATTTTTTAATGTTTATTCATTTTTGAGGGACAGAGAGAGAGAGAGCGCGCGCGCGCGCGCGCGCGCACGAGTGGGGGAGGGGCAGAAAGAGAGGGAGACACAAAATCCAAAGCAGGCTCCAGGCTCTGAGCTGTCAGCACAGAGCCCAACGCGGGGCTCGAATCCATGAACCGTGAGATCATGACCTGAGCCAAAGTCGGACGCTTAAAGCGACTGAGCCACCCAGGCGCCCCAGGACCTCAGCTTCTTCTATTTGTGGATGTCCAACCTCAATATATAAATTCCATCAACGTTCCAAGATGTCTGCCTCGCTGCAGCCATGACCCATTTCTGGCACGAGAAAGAAAAAAAGAGGCAGAGAAAACTTCTAGAAGCCGTGTGCAGTTCAGGTACATCTCTTTGATCAGAACCAGTCCCAGGGCAGCAGCCCCAAATGCAGCTGAGAAGTGGACTCTGTATTTTGGGGGTGGGGGCAAATTTCAGCGAAAAGCCAGGGGGACTGAATTCATGTGGAACAGGGGTCAGAAAACCGCGGCCCTCACCCGTTTGTGTAAATAAAGTTTCATTGGAACACGCCAGGCTCATTCGTTTCTATATTGCTGGTGATTGCTTTCATGCTGTAAGCAGAATTGAGCGGCTGGGAGAAAGCCAGAAAAGCCAAAAATATTTGCTGTCTGTTTACAGAAAATGCTTGCCGACTCCTGGTGTACAGTAAGGGGAAGAAGGGATATTGGGGTCAGCTAGAAGTTTCTGCCATGCTACTGTTGGTGCTGCTGGCTTATTTCATGCGAGGCAGCCTGGTCAGACTGCAGAAAACAGGAAAAGGCATCCGAGTTGTAAGAATTGGGAAGGAAGAGACCATCTCCAAGGAAAGTCAATACCAATAACAAACCAGGAGACCTCCCTTGGGCTCAGGTCATGATCCCACGGCTCGTGGGTTCGAGCCCCGTGTGGGGCTCTGTGCTGACAGCTCAGAGCCTGGAGCCTGCTTTGGATTCTGTGTCTCTCTCTCTCTCTCTTTCCGCCCCTCTCCCACTCATGCTCTGTCTCTCTCTGTCTCAAAAAGAAACATTAAACATTTTTTTGGGGAAAGATTCTATTGTATTTTTTTTTTCAAAAATTTTAAAGCTTATTTATTTGAGAGAGACAGAGACAGTGAGTGGGGGAGGGGCAGAGAGAGGGGGAGAGAGAACCCCAAGCAGGCTCCATCCACACTGTCAGCGCAGAGCCCGACGTGGGGCTCAAACCCACGAACTGTGAGATCATGACCTGAGCCGAGACCAAGAGTCAGACGCTCCACTGACTGAGCCGGCCAGGCGCCCCTGGAGGATGTTTTAATAAAGGAATGATTTATGAAGGTCTGAGCAGGATTCGGGAAGCCACGTGAAATAGGACAGAGCCCTAAGCGTCCCAGCAGTGGGGAGCTGTGAGCACCTCCAGGAACCCAAGAAGAGGGAAAGCTGCGTGGAGAGCCCCCCTCCCCCAGCAGGAGCTGTGACTGTCAGTCTGTTGTGACTTTCGGTTGCAGGAGGCAGCTAGCTCCCAGCTCGCAGGCAGGGAGGGAGCTGGAGGAGTCAATGTCCTCACCTCCCTCCTCGTCCTCCCTCTGATTTCCTGCCGCGGCTGGAAGCCAGATGGCAAGGGAACACTTGGATGCAGGTACACAGCTCAGCCTCCGAGGCCAAAGAACGACGACGCGGAGAAGGGTAGACGGTGGATGTGGAGGGACACATGGAAGGCACACACACACACACGCACGCACACAAAGGAAACCGATTTTAGAAGGAGCAAAGGATATAAAGAGGCGAGCCGCAGAGAAGGAACTTCTGAGTCTCATCTCATGTAATGTAGCTTCAAACCTCGACGAGCCATGTCAGGTGCTGGCAAGGATGTGGGGAAACAGGGAACCTGATGCCCTCCCGCTGGAGAGCAAGTAGGGTGCCATTCTGCAAGGCATTTAGCGGAATCAGGAACGCATGGACGCCATGATCCCCACAACTCTACTTCTGGACAAACATCCCAGAGAGCCTCCCTCTCGCTGGCCCGTGACAGGACACCACGAGGATGTTTCCAGCAGTGCTCTTGGGTACCAGGAGCCGGAGGCGACCTGTGTGCCTGGCATTTGTCAACAGCGCCTATGGTGAGGCCGCTTGGGAAACAGCATGGGGGGTCCCCAAACGTGAAAACTGCAACCCACTGCTGGGTACGTATCCAGAGGCAACGAAATCAGTATCTCGAAGAGGTATGTGCACCACCATGTTAATTACAGCGTTATTCACAACAGCCAAGATATGAAAACAACCTAAGCGTCTGTCGAGAGATGCGCTCATAAAGGGACTGTGGAATCTAATACCACAGAAACTATTAGCCGTGAAAAAGGACATCCTGCCATTTGCACCAACGTGGATGAAAGGGGAGAACGTTTCTGTTAAGTGAAATAAGCCGGACAGAGAAAGGCAGACACTGCATGGTCTCAGTTAAATGTTCGATTCTTTTTCTTTTTCTTTTCTTTTCTTTTATTTTTTTAAGGTTTATTTATTTTTGAGACAGAGACAGAGCATGAACGGGGGAGGGGCAGAGAGAGGGGGAGACACAGAATCGGAAGCAGGCTCCAGGCTCTGAGCCGTCAGCCCAGAGCCCGACGCGGGGCTCGAACCCACGGACCGTGAGATCGTGACCTGAGCCGAAGTCGGACGCTCAACCGACTGAGCCACCCAGGTGCCCCAATTTTATTTCTTTAAAAAAAAATCTTTTTTAACATTTATTTATTTTTGAGAGAGAGAGAGAGAGAGAGCACGAAGGGGAGAGGGAGACACAGAATTCGAAGCAGGCTCCAGACTCCGAGCTGTCAGCACAGAGCCCGACGTGGGGGTTGAGCTCACAAATTGCAAGATCATGACCTGAGCCAGTTGTTCACTTAACCAGCTGGGCCACCCGGACACCCCAATTTTATTTCTTTAAAAATGTTTATTTTTGAGAGATAGAGAGAGAGAGCACGTGAGTACAGGAGGTGCAGAGAGAGAGGGAGACAGAGGATTCGAAGCAGGCTCTGCGATGACAGCAGTGAGCCTGATGTGGGGCTTGAATCCACGAACCGTGAATCCTGATCTGAGCCCAAGTCGGACACTCAACCGACTGAGCCACCCAGGGACCCCTTGAACTCAACTCATAGAACCAGAGGGTTAGAATCGTGGTGGCCAGGGGCTGGGGGAGGGGTGGGGAGTAGGAGACGTCGGTCGAAGGGCACAGAGTTTTGGTTATAGGTGAGTACGTTCTGGGTCTCTGATGTAAGGCATGGTGATTATAGTTAATAACACTGTGCTGTAGATTTGAAATTTGCTGAGAGAGTAGATCTCAAGTGTTCTCGGCACACACACAAAAACGGTAACTACATGAGGTGATGAAATGTGCTAATTAACTTGATTGTGGGGACCCTTTCTCAATTCGCATGTGTATGGAAACATCACATCCTACGCTTAACAGCCACAGCGTGCGACCAAAATGTAGATAATTCTCACGCGTCACTCATACCTCAGTAAAGCTGGAAAGACAGTGCTTCCCACAGAAAACAGACATGTACACACAGCACTGTGGAGACACCTAGAATCAGCCCTGGACGAAAAAATTAAAACACGGAACGCGGTCTAGGACACAACGACAGTGACAGAAAGCAACGGTCCACGCCCGCAGCAGCACCACGTGATTTCCCAGGATCCACCCGTCTTCAAGGCCGCATCAAACCCCTTCAAGCGTTTGCTTAAGGAAGGGAGGAGAAGACGAGGCCCAAACAGGACTCGGGGAGACATCCACAAGGTGGACAGACTCGCACAGAGCGCGGCCGAGGGCTGGGAGGCTCGGATCTCACCGCTGGTCCAGAAGGAAAAGTGTCCGGGTGAAGCCCCTCCCCCACACCGCCAGGATCCTTCATGGGGACAGGCGAGAACCGGTGGCTAGAGACAGGGCCCAGGCCATCGGGAGTACTTCCGGAGGTGGATCCAGAGCGAGTACCAAGAATAAAAATATTAGAAAGGAGAAGGTCAAGCTTTTAAAAACATTTGCAGACACGAGGCCTCTCTTAATGTGAGGCAGCGGGAGCCACACAGCATCACCTGTGAAACGTTCTTCTCAGAGGACCTTGGCCCCGAATGCGGTTAAACTTCTGGCACCAGCTACCCGGTTAGAGGAAATTCAGTGGGTTGGGGAACACGCACACAGGCGTGCATTCCCTCAAATCCGGAAGGTGGAAGGTCTTATGAAGCCGATGCCTGGTTTATCCAACAAATAAGTGAGGAGAAGGAGAAGGAAAAAAAAAAAAGAGCGGGGGAGTTTTCCTAGATGAAAAGAGCCTTAAGAGACATGCCCGGTTCATGCCATGCGGGGAGACTTTGGACTGTGATTTGAACACACCAACTGTAAAAAGACGTCATGTTAACTGGAATACTAACTGGGTAAGGCAACCTTGTCAATGACTTTGGTATAATAGTATGCGGGTAAGAACATGAGCCTCTGTTTTAGAAATGGGCGCTGAAACACCTCCAGGTGAAATGGGATGTCTGAGATTTGCTCTGAACGAGGTGAGCAGGGCCGGGTGGGGGTGGGGGGATAACGCAGAGGCTACAGAAGTGGCCACACGCTGGTAATTGTTGAAGCGAGTGACAGATACCTGGGTGTCCGTCCGATGGGTCTCTCAACTTCGGTACACATTTTGTTCACCGAGCGCAAGCAGAGAACGGGCAGGGCCTAAAGATACGGCTTAGCCCAAACACAGGACACGATAGATTTGTTACAAGCGCGCTCGGGGAAAATCAGATTTTGCTTCTGCAGAAAAGAGGGACAGATTTGACTCCGCTAAAGTTAGAAACAAGCGGCAGACTTGGATGCAATATTTGCAACATTTATAACAAGTAATAAATGTCCAGAGTATAAAGAACTCCTAAAAAATTGGGGGGGGGGGGAGAAAGCAGAGGATAGTGTAGTAAATAAATATTTGTCATCTCCGTTTCCGGGAAGACGTCATTGTGTGCAAAGTGGGGGCCCAAGTAGCGGAAAGGGGCCACATGGGTCCTCTCACCTCCCCGGTGTAGCTGGGGGCCTGCCGGCACCTGCTTGTGCCCCCGGCTCCTCTCTCCCAGAACGTTGTCTTGAGTGGACGCTTGGAGACGGGTGCTAACAGTTCCAGTGCAGAGGGAAGGGTCCTCCTTAAGGTCTTAAAGAAATTCGGTTGAAAGCATTCAGTCTGCAACATAATATGTACAATGTATTCTCATCTATGGAGCTTCCCCGCCCCCCAAACGCCCACGATTGCTAAATATTTCCATATATATATGAAATTGTAATTATGACTTTTCTCCTGGGTATTCATCCTCTCCTCTCCGCCTCCATGGAGCCCTTCCATGTTCAAAGACTTTCCCATGGGGGTGGGGGGTGGGGAACAAATCCCGGCTTAACCCCCTGGCCCCTCTCCAGCCACTGTTCAAGGCTCCTCTACTGCCTCCAGCGAGCCGTGTTTTCGGGAATAAGGGCGGGGCTGTGACTGGATCCCGCGGGTGGCAGGCCGGGGAGGGCTGCGGTTCTGCGGGGGAGTCACAAGCTTGTCGCAGCACTTCCGCGCGCGGCAGGGCGCCCCAGGCTGGAGGGCCGCGGGGCGTTCGGGTTACAGGCGGAGACGCGCGCGCGCGCACCCGCACACATGCGCGCGCACGGGCGCGCTCGCTTGCACGTACGCGCGCGCGCACCCACACAGGCGCACCCGCACGCGCGCGCACCCGCTCCACGGTCGCCGGGAGTTTTGATTCGCCGGCGAGGCTCTCGGGCCCGCGGTATCCAGCCCTGCCGCCGCGCGGTCCCGGGAAGGGCTCCCCCAGGGTGTCCGCAGGGACTCCCCGCGGTGACCCGCGCAGTGTGCGGACCGCACGCCCGGCTGGGCCCCGCCCCCGGGTCCTCCCCGGGTGGAGGTGGAGGCGAGGGAGGCCTGTGGGCAGCAGGGAGGCCAACAGACCGGCTCCAGCGATGCTCCCCCAAGACTCGAGTGTCTCGCAATGAGTCAGAATCCCACGGGAGGGCCCGTCTTGGCTTGAGTGTCCCCAAAGCAGAGCCTGGGGGAAAGGCTCGAGGGAGGGAGTTTTCCTGGCAGCGGATTCCAGAAAGCAGCGAAGGAGCCCGGGGCGCTAGACGGGAGGGGAAGACGGGGCTGGCCCGGTCTCCGAGCGCACGGAGCGGTGGAGGGCAGCAGGGAGCAGTCCTCCCCCAGCCCGGGTCCCGCTGCGTGTTAACTCCGGGGCAGCTCTGGGCTCGGTCTGTGCCGGTCCCGGGCTCCTGGTGGCGCTCGACAGGCTCGACCGGGCAGAAGGTCAGGCGGCGCCTGGGGTGGGTCGCTGCCGCGAGAGGAGCGGCCTGAGCTGGCAGGGAGGGACGCGACGTGGGGTTCCGGAGGAGAGTCCCCGGGGCCCCGCACCCGAGCTCCCGAAAGAAGGTTGAGGACACCCAGCAGCAGGAACAGTAATGGTGGGAAAGGACTTAGGAGACACTCAATGTGTGTATGAAAATAGCCGTAAAACTCACGAAAAGCCACAAAGAGCCTTGGATACACACAGACAACGTCTTCCTGGCCAGCGAGGCCCCAGAGTGCAGCGAGGTCCCTGCTTCCTAAGCTAATCTAGAAATTCAGGGTTATCTGAATCCAAATTCCTCTGCGGTTTTTTTTTTGGGGGGGGGCGCGGGGGGAGGGAATTTGACAACATGATTCTAAGTGTCTCTGGAAGGATACAAAACGTGCGCAAACAGCCTGCAGGAAAGTTTAAAAAGAACGATAATCGGGGGGCTTGTCCCATCATGTATTAAAATGTAAAGTAAGTCATTAGAGTCTCCTTGCGGGGGGCACAGGAACGAACAGATGGGGTCACACAGAAGAGACCCCAGAAGTGGATCCAGAGCATGAACTGGGGCTGTTTTGTTGGTGACAGAAATCCAGTGGGAACCAGCTGAAGCAGAGAGGGGAGTTTCTCCGGCGGGTGGAGTAGCTCACGGGAT
>NC_064814.1:56565732-56584630 GCF_023721935.1 Panthera uncia
TCAAAAGGAGGCTGATCCGGGAAGTTCTCTGGATCAGTTCTTTCAGGGCTTCAAGCCTCCTTGTTTTTGCTTATCGCAGACCTGCTTGTCCGTCCCTCCCTCTCCCTCTGTCTCCAAACACCCACAGACACTCATGGCGGCGGCTGCAGTGACCACGTGGAAAGGAGGGGAAGAGACCGCAGAAATCCGGTGGGGGGGGGGGAGCCGAGGTTGGGGGGGGGGGTGGGCAAACCAAAGAATAGGCATCTATTTGCGTCAAAACATATACAAGAATTTAGTAGCTACTTGGGACATGATAAGAAATCTATGTTTGCTCTCTGTCCCCAGTTCCTGACACAGAGCTCCTAAACCCTTTGCCATTTCCGGGGGTAAGAGGAACGTCTTTGGTTCCAATGAGGTGACCTTGGTGGTGTCCTGGAGAGCTTCAGGTTGGGGGCTGGTCACCATAAAAACCAAGCCACATTTAGAAGCTGGGGACGTGGGGTGCCTGAGTGGCTCAGTCGGTTAAGCATCTGTCTGACTTGGGCTCAGGTCATGATCTCACGGCTCGTGAGTTCAAGCCCCACATCAGGCTCTCCGCTCTCAGCCCGGAGCTGGCTTCGAATCCTCTGTCTCCCTCTCTTTCTGCGCCTGCCCTGCGTGTATGCACGGGCGCGCTCTCTCTTTCTCTCAAAAATAAATTAAAAAGAAAGAAAAGAAGCTTGTGACTTTCAGCTCACCCCATCCTCCATGGAAGAGAGAGGCACTGGAGGTTGAATTATAACAAAGTATCCGTTCTGAGCAGGGGGAGAGGGACACACCCGACTTATCCGGTTGGTCAGAAGTGCAGGTGACAGTCTGGGCCTGCAGATAGCATCTGAGGTGGAGGGGAAGCAGCCTTGTGGGACTGAGCCCTCAACCTTGGGGGGGGGGGCGGGGAGGGCGGTCTACACTGATTCTGGGTAGTTAGGGTCAGAACTGAATTAGAGGACACTCGGTTGGTGTCCCACTCACTGACCCCATCAAATTAAAACAATATTTGATAGGGCGCCTGGGTGGCTCAGTAGGTTAAGCGGCCGACTTTGGCTCAGGTCATGCTCTCGCGGTCCGTGGGTTCGAGCCCCGCGTCGGGCTCTGTGCTGACAGCTCGGAGCCTGGAGCCTGTTTCGGATTCTGTGTTTCCCTCTCTCTCTGACCCTCCCCCGTTCATGCTCTGTCTCTCTCTGTCTCAAAAATAAATAAACGTTAAAAAAAAATTAAAAAAAACCCCACAATATTTGATGATGCAAATAATTCACTTCTTACGTGCTAGCTCTTTCTCGACGCTGAACGGCGGGAATGATACTTCTCAAAAAGTCTGGTGCAAATGGTAACATTTCATATTAAAGGGATAAGAAATGGTAGCATTAGTCCAGAGGTGCCCTGGTACTCCTCATGTTGTTTGTTTTTACGTTTACTTATTTTTGAGAGCGAGAGAGACAGAGCACAAATGGAGGGGGAGGGGGTAGAGAGAGAGACAGAATCCGAAGCAGGCTCCAGGCTCTGAGCTGTCAGCACAGAGCCCGACGCGGGGCTCGAACTCACGGACCGTGAGATCATGACCTGAGCCAAAGTCGGGCGCTTAACCCACGGAGCCACCCAGGTGCCCCTACCCCTAATGTTTTAATAAGAGGTGAAGAACCCTGCAAATTTCTTTTTTGTTTGTTTTTTTAAAGATTAGGTTTTTAAAAATGTTTATTTTCAAGAGAGAGACAGCGCAAGCCTGGGAGGGGCAGAGAAAGAGAGAAGGGAGAGACAGAGGATCCGAAGCAGGCTCCGTGATGACAGCAGAGACCCCGAGGCAGGGCTCGAACTCACGAACCGTGAGACCGTGACCTGAGCCGAAGTCAGACCCAACCAATTGAGGCACCCGGGCGCCCCAGGACACAGCAAATTTCAAAGCTGAAAACCTTTTCTGGGAAATAAAAGCCAGAAAGCTGCTTCTCACCCCTGAAGTCACATGTTTTGCCATAAATAAACTCTTTCAAAATAGCCGCGACAGGCACTGCACCTGTGTGGTGGAAACTATCCGTGGATTGTATCTTCGTGCCTCTACGTGATGCAGTAAGTCTGATTGTTCAGGAAAGTGTTGCTGCCAGTTGGCTTTCCCTAACGACCTGCCCCCAGACGCCGTGGATGCAGCACAGCGCATACCTGTAGCGAACTTTATTCTATATTCAGATTTTTCTTTTGTGGAGCTTCTGTTGCCATTTTCAGCAGGATAATAATAACAGGTACACATAGCTCCTTCCGTAATCTCAAACCCACTGAAAGAGACACTGGAATATGTCTTACTTAAAGGCAAATGCATTCAGTTCATTTCCACGCGGCACGTGATAACGACGCGCCTACGCACTTGTTCCTTCCTTTCCAGATCAGCAGTTTGGGACAGCGTCTGAGGGTCGATCAGCCTCCCTGGGGAGACGGCCCGCAACCGTTCCGGTGACTGTCTCACGTCGGGGAGAAGACATGAGCCAGGTGAGGGCTGTGCTGGCAGAGGCACAGAAGGTCTATGGCGTGTCTGTTGTCTCCTCTGTCACTTTCAAGTGCACGTTGGGGCCACATCAGCTAACCGGTGCCAAAAACGCCTGCAGGAAGCCATTCCACCGGCCACGGCAGGGGGGAGGGCAGGGGCAGAGAGGGAGAGGCTCCGTGTCTCGTGATGCAGCGGGCTGCTGCTCCGGAGGGAGAAGTGACCCGTCCCGACAAAGGATGGAAGGGAGAAACCTACCCGGCCGAAAGCCTCTGAAAAATCCCCTGGTCACTGGGACTTTTGTCTTCACACGTGATGCCCCTTTCTCAGTTTTGCTTTTGATTTCATTAACTAACTGGTGGCTTTTAGGGATTTTCGGTACGTCCTTCTCAACTCACTGCCGGTGACCTTGGCCGTATCCAGTATGAACCGCAAACTAAAGAGGAAAAAAATCTCCCCCCCGCAGCTCTTGTAGCCAACTCTCCGCCCTTCGAAAATTAAACCCGCGTGCATCCAGGGACATGCCCAAACAACGCGAGGTGGTCACACTTATGCGGAAGGCCCAGATTCCTGCCCCGTGTGGCTGCTTCTTCGCAAATCCTGCCAGGTGCAGCCAGTCAATACTTCCCCCAGAGTTTCCTTGACCCGTCATGGCCACGTGGGGGAGCTCTTCTCTCGAGGACATCAAAGGGGCCCACAGGACCGTCGCACTGTCCTTCCCTTGTCACAGTCACTGCCCTCTCAGTGAGGTTGAAGCAATGATAATGCATCATGACAAGCCCTTCCGACTGCATTCCCGTGCTCTCCCTAACGTCTGTCTGTCTGGCCAGACCCTGGGGAAATGCTTCAGCCCGCTTTCTCTCTTCCTGCGCTGAGCGGCTGCCGGATGCAACCCCCAAACAGCAACAGACAGGCTGACCTTACGGTGGCGACCAATTTCCAGGGAGTTTCAGCCCCCCCCCCCCCCCCGCCGCCCCGGCTCTGCCCGGGGTTCTGTGCCTCAGCCGTCTCTTCAACTCTTCACCCCTGCTTCGCTCCCTCTCCCTTTCACCCTCCGTCACTTTCACCTGGCCCCCTGCCTCCTTCTCCCCCCACGCTCCATGGCGCCCCCGCCTGGATGTGCACCCATCCTGGGTCCTCCGAGGACGCGTGGGGGGTCCGATGGCCGGGTGGCCTCGCAGGCGATTAGGGAATCTGCCTGTGCTAGTTCTGAAGCCGCGTGCTCCCGCCCTGGCCTGTCCCCACCGCCCCCGGGCGGTCTCCGGGGAGACCCTCTCGGGGAGCAGGGCCGTAAGGTCCCTGAGTCACTCCAGCAAGGAAGCTTGTCACCCCTGGATGGGACGTCATGGAGAAACACTCCCTGTGAGGTTAGACGGCCGAGGTGCGTGGTGGCAGCGTAGCCGGACCCACTCACCTTCCCACGTTCAAGTGCACGGTCTGCGGAGCTGCGCGTGTGTCCACGCCTGCCTGCGCTCGGGGCGTCCTCGCTGCCCCTCGGCCGCCCACCTGCCCGCCCCGGGGCTGCTCTCCTCTGCACACCCGGCGTGTCCTCTCCCCCCGGAGTCACCCCTACGTCAGACACCCGCCCTGCTGACCACAATTACCGCGGGGGCCCCTTTCCAATGTCATGACTCGACCTTGCTATGCCTGCAAGACGCCCCCTCGGCCACAACCGGCAGGAAACTTGGAGAAAATAAAGGTTTATTCCTTACAGGAGACCTGGAAATGACACAGCCACTCAGTGAGGTGTGCGGGGGCTTTTTACTGGGCTCCAGGGGGGCCTAGGGCTTCTCGGGCTCCCCCTATTGGCGAATTTAAAACATCAGCGTGGGAATTTAAAGCCCAGGGAAAGGCAAAAGACAAATGGCCTTAATGGTCACTTAATGAAATCAACCAAGGGCTCCGGAACAAGAGCCTCAGTGCAGGGAGGTGGCTCTTCATCTAGTGTGTTTGTCGGGGAAAGCCTGCTTTGGAGGGGATGCTGCTTTTTTGTATGAACTAATTAATCAATCAATTAATTGATTAATTAATTTGTTTTCGAGAAGGAGAAACACAGAGGGCGAGTGGGGGAAGGGCAGAGAGGGAGAGGGAGACACAGAGTCCGAAGCAGGCTCCAGACTCCGAGCTGTCGGCACAGAGCCCGTCGCGGGGCTCGAACTCACGAACCGTGAGATCATGACCCGAGCCGCAGTCGGGCACTGAACCGCGGGAGCCCCAGGCGCCCCGAGGAGTGGCTGCTTCTGTGAAGGGGGTTACTTGCTGGCAAGCCCTGAGTCAGGACTCACCACACCCTTCCAGCCCTAAAATGCCTTATCCGCTGGTCCAGCACCACTGGCCAATGAGTCACTCTGGAAGTGGTGTCACAGGTGGGAAGGGGTGCGGGGCAGAGAGGACATGGCGGGGAGGATGGGAACACGGCGGGCAGGAGGGACAGGACAAGCCGGACAAGGTGACAGGACGTGAGGATCCAGGGTTGGCCACTCCTGGCCACCTGCCCATATGATGGCAGGGGGCCTCTTTTCTGCTCCTGTTCCGGGACAAGAGCCACTTGGTGTTAGGTGTCGGACACCTGTGGGACCTGGAGAAACCAGGCACACAAGGACAGGTCACCAGGGAGTGTGGCTACCTCCTGCATTAGTCAGAGCTCGCTGCGGAGGGACTGACAGAAGCAGCAGGAATTTATTGACTCATAAAACCAGGCCCCGGCAGGGCAGGGGTGGAGCTGATCTTTGACACTCCTGGAGGGAATCCCAGGCTGCCTGGACAGCCGCCCACCCCACCCCTGCCGGCTGCATGTGTGCATCACCCCTCCCCTGCACCTGCAGCCACAGCACTGGCGATTCCGTGGGAACGTGTTCACATCTCCGATGGGAACGTGTCTCCATAAGTTGGCTTTAAACTCTTTGCCTGAAAATCATATAAAAGCAGTAAAAAGAATGAAAAAAAAAAAAGAAAAAGAAAATTCCGTCTTCAGTGCCACTGGAAACTAGACACGCAGCGTGCCGAGTCAGACAAGGCAGAGCCTGGGATTGGGAGGGAGGGAAGAGGGGACCTGGCAGGAGGGGGAAGGGTCTGCGGCCTTCGGGGCGCCTGCAACACTTTCTGGCGTCTCCCTGGGGGACAGCAAGAAGCAGGAACTTCAGGGAGCAAGGCTGGCGGCCTCACCGAGCCCCCCCACAGTTGTCTTATCCAGAGGAAGCACCCCGGGAGAGCGCCTCGGGGCTGTGACGCTGGGGAGGCCGCTGTGCGATTGCCCAGGACAATCTAACCTGTTTCATGACAGTTTACCCAGAGACACGTATGCGGAAAACGGCAGTAAAATTCACGACTAGAGGAGGAATGCCCGCCAGGAGAAATGTTGCCATGGAGCAGTTGAAGACGGTGACTAAACATGTTGTTCTGAATCCGGAACATTCGCTAAGCAGGCAGCATACATAATACGTAATAAATCTCTCCATTCTATACAGACACGCCATATATCCTGGACATGACCTGCAAAGGCGTCTAACGTACACATGGTTGGAAGGTCTGAAGAAGGAAACATAATTGGTAGAGCAGACGTACATTTCAATACATAACTCACGCAAGCCTTCCTCAGATGAGTCTATATTTTGGAAGAGAAGCCTGGATGCCAGGGAAAAACTGGTCAAGGATATTGAATTTTATTTATTTATTTAAAGTTTGTTTGTTTATTTATTTATTTAAAGTTTATTTAGAGAGAGCGAGAAAGATCGCATGCGTGGGGGAGGGGCAGAGAGAGAGAGAGGGAGGGAGAGAATCCCAAGCAGGCTCCGCGCTGTCCACGCAGAGCCCGACATGGCGCTCGATCTCCCCCACTGTGAGATCGTGACCTGAGCCGAAATCAAGAGTCAGAGGCTTAACTGACCGAGCCACCCGGGCGCCTCCAAAAATAAAGAATTTTTTGAGCATCCAGGAGAAAAAGGGCCAAGCCACTTACAAGGGGATAAAGACCCAGCCGGCCTTGGATGTCCACAGACCCACAGTGAGCGCCAGCAGAGATGGGACAAGATTCTCAAGGAGAGCAAACATGAGTCAGGGTTTTATAAAAAGGCCACAGTTTTCCGTCCTACTTCCCGCCTCCCCCTCCTCCCCTGGCAACCACTGATCTTTTTACTGTCTCAATATAGTTTTTCTTTTTCCAGAATATATCGTTGGAACCCTATAGTGTGCAGCCTTTTCAAGGCGGCTTCTTTTCACTTAGCAATAGGTATTAACGTTTCCTCCATGTCCTTTCGTTGCTTAATAGCTCATTTCTTTTTTGAATAGTCCATTGCATGGGAGCACCACGGTTGTCTTCTCCAGTCACCCCCTGAAGGACATTTTGGTTGCTTCCAATTTGGGGCAGTTAAGAATAAAGCTGTTAGAGACATTCATGTGCGGGTTTTTGTGTACACATAAGTTTTCAACTCATTTGGGTAAATACCTAGGCCTGTGATTGCTGGATTGTATGGTGAGTGTACATTTAGCTCTGTGAGAAATGGCCAAACTGTCTTCCAAAGAGGTGAGACCATGTTGCATTTCCAGCAGCAGTGAATGAGAGCGCCTGTTGCTCGACCGTCGCCAGCCTCTGGTGTCAGTGTTCTGGGTTTTAGCCACTCTGTGTGCGGTGGAATCCCACTGGTGTTTTAATTTTAAGTGCCCTCACGATATACGATGTCGAGCATCTTTTCATACACTTACCTACCATCTGTATGTCTTTGGTGAGAGGTGACTGTTCAGACGTTTCGCCCATTTTTCAATTGGGTGATTTGTTTTCTTATTGTTGAGTTTTGAGGGCTCTTTGTAAATTTTGAATAGAAATCGTTTATCAGATGTATGTTTTGTAAATATTTTTCCCCAGTCTGTGGCTTGTCTTTTCAATATTGTCAATAGACAATTTTGGACATACACGATTTGAGGAAATATTGTTCTCATGAACGCTTCTTGGAGAGATTACTAGAGGATCAACTCGGGTCAACCAAGGAATCACTGGGTGCATTTTAGTAAATGGAGGGTAGTGAGTATCGAATATATTTACCACGAACTAACACAAAAGTTTGGTGGTAGGGTTGGGAGAAGGAAGGAGGGAAGTTGAGGATATAAGCTAATTTATTCAACATTCATAAAAATAAAAAACAAATTCAAAAAGCTGGATCATTTCCACAGAAATGTTATTTGTCAGGAGAAAGAGAATATAAACAGGTTTGTTTTCAAAGTTTACTTATTTTGAAAGAGAGAGAAAACATGAGTGGCAAAGGGGCAGAGAGAGAGGGAGAGAGAGAGAATCCCGGAGCTTGATCTCACGAACCTGGAGACCATGACCTGAGCTGAAATCAAGAGTCGGACGCTTAACTGACTGAGCCAACCAGATACCCCCAAACAGGGGTTTTTATAAAAGAGATACAAAAAGTTTTCCGAGAATCACTAGCTTCCCCCAAAGGATTAGACTCAGATGATTTCACAGAAAATCCTAACGGAGGAGATTTTTGGACACTATTCCAGGACACAGAAAGAGAGGGGAAAATCTCCAAATTATTTTCATTAAGGCAGTACAATGCCAAAGATTGATAAAAATTACACAAATATATTACTTGCCAGCCGCCCACCTGGCTAACCTGTGGCTTGGTGGGGGACATTTGGATACAGATACGTAAGAGGGAAGATGATGTAAAGACACGGGGAAGACAGCACCCGCAAGCCAGAGAGAGAGGCCTGGAACAGATTCTTCCTCGCGGCCCTCAGAAGGAGCCAACCCCGCCATGACACCTTGATCTAGGACATCCAGCCCCCAGGACTGTGAGAAAACATATTTCTGCTGTTCAAGCCCCCCAGTGCGTGGTGCTGTGTCCCAGCAGCCTAGCAAACGACGATCGCGTCCTTTGTGGGTGGATAGCATACAATACACAATACGTGGTCACCTCGGAAAATCTGGAATGCCACAAAAGAACCAAATCCACCAGTAAAAATTCCCGTCCGTACAAATTAGGATTAAGTAATAAAACCCCAGGAGCGAGGACTGTGCTCATGAACTCCGGGTTGGGGACTCCCCGTGGATTAAATTCCTCCTCTGCAAGATGTCAGGATCGGCAGAGAAGGCCGGGACGCAATGAGATCGCTGCTTTGACCAGTGACATCCAGGCAGAGCGTTGACCGTGAAGCTCGCCCCTGCCCTCTCAGGACCCCCCGGCCCACTCCTGCCGTTTCTAGGCCAGAGGAAATTCCTTCTCATAGGGACCGACCCATGCTGCCTTAGCCAGAAGGTGGTGGAGGGCCTTCACCATCAAACAACTTTTGTTGTATTTTTAGTTTAAAAAAAACATTGTTTAATATCTATTTATTTATTTATTTTTGAGATTTTGAGAGAGAGAGAGAGAGAGAAATGTGTAGAGTACGAGCGGGGGAAGAGACAGAGAGAGACAGACAGACACAGAATCCGAAGCAGGCTCCAGGCTCCGAGCTGTCAACATAGAGCCTGACGTGGGGCTCGAACCCACGGACCGAGAGATGATGACCTGAACCGAGGTGGGACGCTCGACCGACTGAGCCACCCAGGCGCCCCGGTGTGGTTTGTTCTTTTGTGCGGAAATGCCTGGGTGAGAGAAACAAAACTCCAGCAGGGAGCTTTTAACTTTGATTTGGATTCTGTCGCCCTCTTTCTTTTCTAGCCCTTTCTCTCCGGCTTGGGGCTGAGGGCTTTAGTGCCAGGGGTGACCCCCCGGCCACTCTCACCAGCTTCCACAGCTGCTTTGCGCTGTTGTGCAGGGAGAGAACAATTCACAAATGTAAAGTACACAATTCGTTCTTTAAAAATCAATCCAACTGACAATAGCTTGTTTTTGACCTCACAACTGGTGTTCTTTGTTTTGGATGCTGTTTAGAAACGAAATGAACATATTCCAATGTTCTTTAACAAGAGGACGGTTCTCAGTTGAACAATATGGTTTGTTGTTCCAGGGAGGTGCTCAAACCTTAAACAAACAGGTCGTTTCGGTACACTGATTAATTGTATTTTTACTGCAAACATTTAAGGATCTCAGAAAACAGAGGGTCATGTTCCACGGGTGGGGAGTCAAAACTTGGGTTTGTTTTAGGAACAAATGAACTCTTCCTTATCAGCACTTTCTGGGCTTGGGGGTGTGAGGTAGACGTTTCTTTTTATTTGTCTTATTTTTTTCATGTTTGTTTATTTTTGAGAGAGAGGGAGAGAATAAATGTGGGACGGGTAGGGAGAGAGGGAGACACAGAATCGGAAGCAGGCTTCAGGCTCCGAGCTGTCAGCGCAGGGCCCGACGCGGGGCTCGAACCCACAAACCACGAGATCATGACCTGAGCCGAAGTCAGACGCTTAACCAACTGAGCCACCCAGGCGCCCCAATAAGGCACACATTTAAACCCAAATTAACCTGTCTAACCTGTTATAAACACGTAAAACGAATTCCGCATCACGAGCACAACGTACAGAGACGTTAACAACCAAACCTACCATGGTTTCTAACGTGAAAGTTTGTATTTTTCGTAAGTTGCTCAGCCGTGGGTGTAAGAAAAAAGTCACTTCCTCAAATAAATGAAGGCTTTTGATCTAGCCGTTGGCGAAAACACGGCTGGACCTTGAAGGCATCACGCTAAGTGGACTAAGTCAGACAGAGAAAGACAAATACAAAAAAAAAAAAAAAAAAGAAGAAGAAGAAAGAAAAGAAAGACAAATACAGTATTGATGTCCTGTATTTGTGGAATCTAAAAAACAAACAAAATGGAACTCATGAGCTCATGGGTCCAGAGAACAGACGGGTGGCTGTCACGGGTGGGGGGGTTGGGGAGGGAGGTGAAATGCTTGTGGGGACTCAAAAGGTACAGACTTTCAGTTACCAAATAAGTAAGTCACGGAGATGTGATATAGAGCATGACGCTTATGTTTGTTAATACTGTAGGCCAGGGGCGCCTGGGGGGCTCAGTCAGTTGAGCGTCTGACTCTTGATTTCGGCTCAGGTCACGATCCCAGGGTCATGGGTTCGAGCCCCGCGTCGGGCTCTGTGCTGACAGCTCGGAGCCTGGAGCCTGCTTCGGAATCTGTGACTCCCCCTCTCTCTCTGTCCCCTTCCCAGCTCATGCTCTGTCTCTGTCTCTCAAAAAATAAATAAACGTTAAATAAAAAAGAGTCTGTTTAAAACAATACCGTATGGCATATTTGAAAGTGGTGAAGAGAGTGGAGCTTCCAAGTTCTCGTCATAAGAAATACGTTTTTGATGCTACGTGTAGTGACAGATGTTAATTAGATTTATTGTCGTGAGCGTTTTGCAAGATACACAGCGACGCTTCCGATGCGGACGTTGTAGACGCTGACAGCGCAGAGCCTGCTTGGGATTCTCTCTCTCTCTCCCCCTTTCTCTCTGTTCCAGCCTCTCTCGCCCCCAGCCCTGTTCGTGCTTTCTCTCTCTCTCAAAACAAACAAACAAACAAACAAACAAACAAACTTAGAAGTTTATCACATCCTGCCTTGGATTAGCGGTTTGTGCATTTGTCTTAACCCTTATTTTTATTGAGGCGTCTACACGGACAGAACAAGTCCACTGCTACCCCCCATGGAGCTCTCCCAGGGCAGGGCAGTCCCCCTGGCTCCCACTCTGGGGAGACAGCCCCTCCCACGGGGCAGGACCACCCGCCCCACCCATGTGGGACCACCTGCCCTGGCTGCTGCCCATGCGGGGCCCTCCCCCCCCTGCTGTCCATGCGGGGCCCTCCCCCGTCGTCCATGCAGGCAGGACCTTGCCCCCCGCCACCCCTGCTGTCCATGCGTCCACACGGGTGCTTTCCCCCCGCAACGCCCTGGGCTTTCTTGGCAGCCGCAGCCTCCTCGACAAAACCGCCTCAGGGAAACCTCAGAACCATTTCCTTAAAGGTCAGGGGCAGGTGCAAGCCAATCTTCACCCATCACAACTTTAAGAGCCTCACTTAGCAAGCTTTTGAGAGAAGCTCGGACTGGTTTTGTGGCTGCAAACTGGCCTGAGCCAGAGGCAGAGATTCTGGGGGGGGAAGCAGGACCCAGCGGCTTCCCCCACCATCGGGCCTCCTGCCCTTTCCCAGAGTCTGTTGCTCGAAGGCAAGCCGGGGACCCGGTACCCTTCTCGCACCTCCCACCCAGAAGGTGCCAGGCCCCCAGGGGCCTGCTGCCCAGCCCCTGCCCCCACAGCCCTCAGCCCCCCCCTTGGGTCCTTCTGACCCCTGTGCAAGCCCTGCTGTCTCCAGACTGGGGCTCGGCCCTGGGTGCTGGGATCCCGATCTCAGGGCTCGGGGTCGGCTCGAGTGAGTCCCCCAGCCCTTCCCGAATATAAGCCCCCCGCCCCCCACCTTACACCGTTTGCCCCACATTTGGTGCCACATGAGTCCTACCCCCCGGTCCCCCTTTGGATTCATCTCCCAGGTTGTCCCCCACCCCCTTGCACGCACGCACCTCTGGTCCCCATCCCTGACCGCTGGGCCCCAGCCCCCCCCACCAGGGCCATGCCGCTGCCCGTGACCCAGCCTGCCAAGAGCTTTGCTTCTAATTAACTTTTAATGATGACACATGGCACCTGGTTACACACACGAGAACCTTTTTTGTTTACTCAGGCGACACGTAAAAATTGCTCATAAATCCCTTTCAGAGCTCGCAAACATTCTCGCTCAGCCAGAAGCCCTACGAGCCTCCCCTCAGCTGCGAGCAGCAGCGGCCTCCCTCCTGGGAAGAGGGGAGGGGAGGCGGGCCGGGCTCCTCTCCAAGGGCCCCAGCGCCCGGCTGGCTGAGGGGGTGCAGGCAGGCACAGGGGCCACAGAGCTTCTTTGAAGCCTGAGACTGGTTTGTCGATTATACCCCAACGAAGCTGAACGAATTAACTTAACGTTAAAGTTAATTGCAACGAGAGAGACAGGCCCCAGGCTCTTTCCTTTGGACAAAGGTGTCCCTCCCGAAGGGACAGAGGTGGCCTCGGGGAGAGTGGGCTGACAGGGAAGGACGCCACATGGCTCCGGGGGACCACAGACTGGGGTGGGGGGGGATCAGGGAGGGGCTTAAGCAACAGACGTTGGTCTCTCACAGTCCTGGGGACTGGGAAATCCAAGATCAAGGTCCCTGCAGGTTTGGAGTCTGGTGAGGGCCTCTTCCTGGTCCGCAGACACCCAGACTTCCTGCCTCCTCCTCACAAGGCAGAAAATGGGGAGGTGCTGGCCTCTTCCTCTTCTCCTTTTTTTTAATGTATATATTATTTATTTATTTTTAATTTTTAATGTTTACTTTCTTATTAAAATTTTTTAAATGTGTATTTATTTTTGAGAGACAGAGCACTGGCAGGGGAGGGGCAGAGAGAGAGAGGGAGACACAGAATGGGAAGCAGGCTCCAGGCTCCGAGCCGTCCGCACGGAGCCCGACGCGGGGCTCAAACTCACGAACCGCGAGATCACGACCTGAGCCGAAGTCAAGAGTCCGACTGAGCCACCCGGACGCCCCCAAAGTTTGCAAGCTTTTAGCTGTAAGAATGACCCCTTACTATTTAATGTTTCGCTTCAGCTGTTTCCTTCCTATGGAGGGAAAACCCCAGTTCTTCTTCTTTTCTTCTTTTTTAATTTTTAAAGTTTATTTATTTATTTTGAGAGAGACAGAGACAGCGTGAGTGGAGGAGAGGCAGAGAGAGGGGGAGACGCAGAATCCGAAACGGGCTCCAGGCTCCGAGCTGTCAGCACAGAGCCTGACGCGGGGCTCGAACCCACGAACTGTGAGATCATCACCTGAGCCTAAACCCAAAGTCGGATGCTTAACCTACGGAGCCACCCAGGCGCCCCCCAAACCCCAGTTCTTTGGATACTTCTGGTCACCAGGCGTGTGGAGGTTTTTCCCCACAGCTCAGGGGCTCAGTCCCACAAAACTGCCCACACCCCACACCCCTGCTCTGGATGCCAGTTACAAGCCCAGAACCACCCGTGCTTCTGACCGATGGGTTATGCATCAGATGTTCCCACGCCCCCCTCCTTGGGTTTGATTAATTTGCTCCAGCAGCTCGCCGAACTCAGGGAGGTCCTTGCTTCTATTTGCCAGCTTATTAAAGGTCGTGACGAAGGCCACAGGTGATGGGGCGCCCGGGTGGCTCAGTCGGTTAAGCGTCCGACTTCGGCTCAGGTCATGATCTCACGGTTCGTGGGTTCGAGCCGCGCGTCGGGCTCTGGGCGGACGGCTCGGAGCCTGGGGCCTGCTTCCCATTCTGTGTCTCCCTCTCTCTCTGCCCCTCCCCTGCTCACCGTGTCTCTCCAAAATGAATAAACATTAAGAAGAAGAAGGAGAGAAGATTAAGGCAGAGACACATACAGAGGGGAGGCCATTTGAGGACACAGCAAGAAGGCGGCCGTCTGCAAGCCGGGAAGAGGGGCCTGGGGAGAAATCAGTGCTGCTCACAGCCTCTCTTCTTTGGCTTCAGTTCCTTGCCCTGGAAGGAGGTAGCTGGCCTGGGGGTGGCCTTAGGTCTCCATCAGCTGGGATTCCGGAAGATTCTATGACCCATGTCTCCGGCCGTCCTCCGGAGGACTCTGACAGCGGCTCAGGACCTCTCTCCAAATTGACCCTTGACCCTGAAGAAATGCTTGCTGGGAAACATAGGAGCGAATGAGCGAAGAGAGGCGGTGGGGAGGGGCGAGGGCAGGAATGAGGCCGATGTGGAGGGGGACAGAGACCTGGAGAAGTCAGCAGAGGGCAGGGGGGACAAGGGGAGCCGTTTCGACTCTCCTCCCAGGGGAGGCTTCTCCCCTTGCCCCTTCCTGGTGGCTTTCCTGGATTCCTCATTTTTGTGACTAGAAGGGGGGCGGGGGCCCAAGGTGCGGTTCCAGCTTCCCCCTGACCCCACCCCTCCTTTCACTTCCTGCCTTTGAAGTTCCTAAAATTATTGTTGTCTCCAAATAGTCAACGAGGGACCTGTTCTTCTGCCTTACCGCCCCCCCCCCCCAGCAGCAGGAAGCTGGGACCTCCCTCAGGGGCCAGGCACTGGGGGAGGTGAATGCAGATTGAGCACCCCCAAGCTGCAGGGGTGAGGGGAGGAGAGATTTCTCCGCAGCAGCTGGGGGAGGTGAAAGGAATGTGGGGAACAAAGGCAGATGAGAAATGGAAAGTCGTTCCTGTCTACAGTCCGTGGACAAGTCCTGAAAACAGGCAGAGTGACCTTCCTCTAGGAGCTCAGCTGTCTCAATGACACTTTGCCGGGGGCACAAGGCACTCTTAGCCCGACCCCCGGCCACCGACCCCCGAAGGATCCCGTAAGTTTCCTTTAACGGAAAAATTCCTCTGGAATCTTCCCCCCTGCAGGATGTGTGCTGGCCATCATCCTCCAAGCCTGTGGCCCCTGATGTATATCCGAAGGGTCTCATGACTGAGGTCTTACCAGACGGTGGCGATGACGTGTCCCCAACAACAGCTACCTCCCTCAAGGTCCTGGAAACCTTGCTTCCAAAATTCCTTAGAGACTAACACTGTCCTTGCCCCCCTCCCCAACCTACCGTCAGTCACTCCTCACAACCCCCGTTGTGACCTGTCCCCGTGCTTTAATAAAACCACCTTTCTGGCACCAAAGATGTCTCCAGAACTCTTTCTCGGCCCTCGGCTCTGAACCCCACCGTGCTCGCATCCAAAGGGGCGAGGGAGTGGGTTTTGACTAAGCACCAGCCGCGAGGAGAGGGGCTTTGCGTAGTGGGGATGTCGGGCAACCTTCCCCTCCGCTCACGCCGCCAAGTCCACGAGCCCAGCACGAGGCAGGCAGTGTTACAATAATCCATTTCTAGCCAAAGAAAGCGGACTCAGAAACCTCAAGTAGCGTGTCCAGGGCTCCCTCGGGGCTGCTAAGGGGCAGAACCCAAGTTCCCACTAGTGTGTGTTTGACTCAAGAGGTCACGGTTCAGGCAGGACTCACTTTTACGTGGGCCGGGCCGTGCGCGTTTGCTGGGTGGGTCGCGGGGTTGGGCACAGAGACCGAGGGATGAGTCTCGTTGTCCCTGAGCCCAAAAGGCTGGAGTCTGGGCAGGGACGCAGAGTGTAAACACACGTGAGAAACAAAGGCCACGGGCTCACTCGTCCCACGCGCGCTCCCTGGGGACGGACCCCATGTAGGTATGGTCGCCCTGGGCCTGGGGAGCGAGGTGCCCGCCTCTAGGACGTGCGGAGAGGTGATCACCTGCGTACCCCAAATGCACGATCTAGTTCACGGAGACACGCGGTGTGGGAAAAAGAGAGCAGAGGAGAGGGGAGGGCGAGGTTGGTGATGATGGACAGGACACAGCCTCCGAGGCGGGAGCAGGGTGGCCGGGGCAGGGGCACCACCTTCACAGCCTCCGGGGCGGGAGCTGGGGGACTGGGGGCCAGAGTGGAGTCAGGGTGGGGTCTCGGCGGTGGGGGGGGGGGCTGTTGACTTCTCCTAGACGGCTTGCCCTAACGTCAGGTGGATTTTTGCTATTTGTGGCACATTTGTTTACAGAAAGGACTATTTACTGTTACTTTTTTTGTAATTTGAGAGAGAGAGAGAGAGAACGATGGGGGGGAGAGGGGCAGAGGGAGAGAGAGAAAGTCTTAAGCAAGCTCCACACTCAGCTTCGAGTCACCCGATACGGGGCTCGATCCCACAACCCTGGGATCATGATCGGAGCCAACATCAAGAGTCGGACACCCAACCGACTGAGCCACATAGGCGCCCCTACAGTTACTTTGTTAAAAAAAAATTTTTTTTTAATGTTTACCTTATTTTTGACAGAGAGAGACAGAGCACAAGCAGAGGAGGGGTAGAGAGAGAGAGAGAGGGAGACACAGAGTCTGAAGCAGGCTCCGGGCTGTCAGCACAGAGCTCGACGCGGGGCCCGAACTCATGAACCACGAGCTTATGACCTGAGCCGAAGGCTGACGCTCAACCGACCGAGCCACCCACGCGCCCCTGCTCGTTCGCTCTTGACGGTGATGCAAGTTGAAGACACAAAACTTTCTTACATAATCTGTCCCATTCGCAGTGCAGTTAAGCGCCCAGAAACATTTTAAACCGGCTTTACACACTCAGTGTATTTTATTTAAGGTATTTAAAAATGCTTGGGGACACCTGGGCGGCTCAGTCGGTTAAGCGTGTTTGACTCTGACTCTTGATGTCAGCTGAGATCATGATCTCATGGCTCATGAGTTCGAGCCCTGCATCGGGCTCTGGGCTGGCACTGTGGAGCCTGCTTGGGGTTCTTTCTCTCTCTCCCTCTCTCTCTCTGCCCCTCCCCTGCTCTCTCTCTCTCTCTCTCTCTCTCTGTCTCATAAATAAATAAATAAATAAGCCTGACCTTGAGCAAGCAAAACCTAACTAAGCAGATAAGTTAAATTAATATTCATAATGAATCTCGGGGTCTCTTAAACATACTGATGCTCTTACAAACACCGTCAAATTATTTCATATCCTCCAACTGAAACCACAAGTCAAACGTCAAGTGCTTGATTTTATATTTTACTCTGATATCACAAGACTAACTTCAGGGACGCCTGGCTGGCTCAGTCGGTTAAGCGTCCGACTTCGGCTCAGGTCAGGTTGTCGCGGTCCGTGGGTTCGAGCCCCGCGTCGGGCTCCGTGCCGACAGCTCGGAACCTGGAACCCGCTTGGGATTCTCTCTCCTTCTCTCTACCCCTTCCCCGCTTGCTTTCTTTCTCTCTCTCAAAATAAATAAGTTAATTAAAAAAAGAAAAAGGCTATCCTTCCCTAGAGGGAGAGCTTTGCTATCGCACGTCAGCTGGGGTTGGGGATTCTTGCTGGTCCGAGCTGGAGACGCGGTGAGCCGTCTTCTAGTTGCTAAGCTAGGGTTAAACTCGCAGCTGTCATTCCCTGGGTCTCGTTTAATCCAGTCCACATTTTTGGGGGGCGTCAGATTGGAGAGGATGGAATTATGCACACCCACGAAGGTTGCCCGGGCCTCCCTTCACTTCACTGCAGGGGAGGGGCGGTGAATACAGAATTCTTTACCATTTATTCAGCCTGGGCAGGTTCCGTCTCTACCACCTACCTGCAGGGTAGTTGACTGACTTGGCCACTGCTGACCTCACGTTCATCAGGACGACTTGCACTAGTTTGAGAATCATTAAAAAACCTTTTTAAAAAATGCTTATCTACTTTTAAGAGAGAGAGAGACAGAGCACGAGCAGGGGAGGGGCAGAGAGCGAGGGAGACCCAGAATCCAAAGCGGGCTCCGGGCTCCGAGCTGTCGGCCCAGAGCCCGACTCGGGGCTCGAACTCACGAACCGCGAGATCGTGACCTGAGCCGAAGTGGGACGCTGAACTGACTGAGCTGCCCAGGGGCCCCCTGCCCTCCCAGTGAGGAATTTAACCGCTGATGAGTGGGGTCCGTTCTCATTCTCGTGTCTTTGTAGGGGATTTCCCTCCCTCTCCAGTGGCTTCCAGAACCTTCCCTAGTATTCTGAAATTTCACGATGGCACCCTTCGGGTCATTCTTCAGTGACTGACCTGAGCAATTAGTTGGTGATCTGAATTAGAGGCCTCAATGTTTTCATTCTAACTAACATTCTTGCACCATTTCTTTGATAACTTTCTCCCTTTTAGTTCCCTGTTTTTCCTTCTAGAACTTCTCCCAGGGGGTTGTTCTCTCTCCACGTTGATCTCTCACGGCAAATAAGGAGGTTTTACAGGGCCGATGAAGGAAAAGCCCTCTCTCCTCTGAACTAAGTCTCAGTAGACAGATATATGGATATTGAGATATCGTCTTTTTTTGCTGATAAGCAGTGAAAGGTGGGTTTCGCTTAAAATCTTAAATCAAAAGGACTTGTTAAGATTTCATCCAAGAATTAGACAGACCTATGTGCCT
Organism: Panthera uncia; assembly: GCF_023721935.1. Lineage (NCBI taxonomy): Eukaryota > Metazoa > Chordata > Mammalia > Carnivora > Felidae > Panthera > Panthera uncia. Next base: position 56,584,067 of record NC_064814.1, read on the forward strand.
GGGAGCTGGGGAGCTGGGGTGGAGGCCCAGAGAATTTCCCTAATGAGAAACGTACGTGGAAACATGAGGCCAGAGGGGGGAAAAGAGTCCCCCTAATTTAGCTATTTTCTTATTAAAACGTTTTTTTCTTTTTATCTCTTTGTCCTTTTGCGCGCTCTCTCTCTTTCTCTCTCTCTCTCTCTGTCCCTCTCTTTCCTGGGAGCTTTCCTAAAATTTATCTTCCAAAGCTTCTCCTAAGTTTTTTGACTTCAACAATACTATGGTTATTACTTTTTTATTTTCAAAAGAGCTTTCTTGTTTTTTGAACAAGCGTCTAGAATACACCAGAAATCCTGGTTAATCCACAAAGTGGGTTCAGGAAACCCGATAGGAAAATAGACAAAGGATATGAAAAGAGCAGTTCTTACAAGGGGAAACTCAGATGATCACCACACAGATGAGGAAGTATCCAAGCCCACTCTTAACTGGAAATGTGAAATAAGAAACTGGGAAGAAGGTGTCAGATCTGCAGCAACTGGGAAGTTGAATAGTGTCAAAGGTTGAGAAGGATGAACCAGATAGGGG
>NC_064814.1:56584730-56632542 GCF_023721935.1 Panthera uncia
GGTATCCTCGGGCATAGCCATTCTGGAAAACGTGTGCCCTGACGGGACTCAGGCAAATCAAGCCTGAGAATAGTCTGTGATCTCGTGATTTGACCGTATTATACAGGGAAGGTGTCGCCTAGATCTGCGCAGGGACATGGTGACCAGCAGAGAGAAGACAGAAAGATAATTCTGGGTTATTACTATTCTCATAGAAGGCTCAGGGATGGGAGAGACAGTAAGGGGGGAGGGGGAGGGGGAGGATCTCAGGCAAGCAGAAAAAAGAAAAGGGGGACAAAGACCACCAAAAAATATATATATATTGTGGCTCCGATCTCATCCGCGCAAAAACGTGCGTGTGCCTGGAATGAAGCGCGTGAATATCCCGTGACCCAGCGATTTCATTCTTGGATATAGTTCCGAGAGAACTTCTCACGTACGTCCGCGTGGAAACGTGGTGGGAACATCAGCCGCGGTGTAGACGGTGGCAGTTGGGAGCTGGCGACAGCCTCGGGTTCCTCGCTAGGGGACTGGGTAAATAAACCGCGACCGACACACACCAGTGACTTCGTAGCAACAAGCCAGATGTGCTGATAGCAACGCGGACGGATCTTAAACATTTGTTGCTGGGCGAGGAAGGTCAGGAACAAAACATTTATGAAAGTCCCATTTACGCACCTGACGGACAAATAGACACGCACACATTTGACAAGGATGCATATTGAAGAGTAAATATTGTTGTGGTTACCTGTTGATACATAACATACATCCACCCCCAACTTCAGCGGTTGAAAATAAACGACCGTTTATTATGTCTCAAGACTCTCTGGGGCCAGAAATTAGGGCAGGCCCGGCCGGGGGGCCCATGTCGCATTGGCTAGGGTTACGCACTCGGGTGTATTCAGCTGTTGGGCTGGGCTGGGCTGGGCTGGAAGCTCCCGGAAGGCTTTGTTCACATGTCCTCAGGCCTCAGCATTTCCCCGTGTGGTCTCTCTCTCTCTCTCTCTCTGTCCCTCTCTCTCTCGATCTCTCAATGTCCGTATGGTGTCTTGCCTCCCCACCTCCAGCCCAAGCCTCTGTCTCTGTAGCAGGGTAGCTGGGCTCCCGTAAAACATGGTGGCTGGCTTCCAAGACTGAGAGCTGAAGCCTGGGCCCAGAACTGGCAGATTGTCCCTTCTAGCGCTTTCCATCGGCCACGGCAAGTCACCCAGTGAGCCCAGCTCCGCGGGGAGGGGAAGCAGACTGTAGCTCTGGAAGGGTATTGCGACTTGCGTGCCCATCAGAGAAGTTGATGGCCGCCATCTTTGAAGGTTGTCCCATGCAGCAAAGACACCATTCTGGCTGCCCGTGGAGAGTAGGAGGATTGGCTTTGGGGGAACAGGGGAAGTAGGAGAGAAGATTGGGTGTCACCAACTCAGGAATACAGCTAACCTAAGTTTCTGTGCCTGAGGTACCCCCCCCCCAAAAAAAAAATTCCAAGCCAAAATCAACCAACTAAAAACAGGATTCCATAACCCAAATCAGAAAAACCCAAGAAAAAAGTGGTAAGACAATATAAAACCTTCAGAAATAATCCAAGTATATGTCAGCTTTCGGTAAATTAAAACCCGATTTTCAAGATTAAAAAAAAGTTTTTTAATGTTTATTTTTGAGAGAGAGAGAGAGAGAGAGAGCATGAACAGGGGAGGGGCAGAGAGAGGGAGACACGGAATCCGAAGCAGGCTCCAGGCTCCGAGCTGTCAGCACAGAGCCCGCCGCGGGGCTCGAACTCACAAGCCGTGAGATCATGACCTCAGCAGAAGTCAGATGCGTAACTGACTGACCCACCCAGGCGCCCCTCAAGATTTTATTTTTAAGTAATCCCTACATCTAACGTGGCGCTCGGACTCACAACCCCGAGACGAAGAGTTGCACGCTCTACTGACTCAGCCAGCCAGGAGTCCCTAAAATGCTGATTTTGGAACAGGGAGAAAGAGAAGGATGCAGCGAATGTCTCTTGTGTCCCCTGTCCTATCTCGCCAGTGGGGGGGGGGGGTGTTGAACCCAGTTCCGTGGAGGTGGGTGGCCAGTGAGAATCCCCCCCATCCCCGGATGGGAGCTGGCCCACCTCGACAGGCAGTGGATAATCCACTTGGCAAAGTTCTTGCCCAAATCTTGGAACTGAAACCACCTCCTTGCCCAGACTGGGGCCTCCCAGCCCTGATTTCCAAGCCTGGGGGCATGGCCCGTGAGCCGACCGGGAAAGTTCGTGTAGGTGGTCACGAAGTAGGATGTGGGGAGCGAGGTGAGCACTGTTGTAGGAAACCGTCGCGTCCACAACGCATGTACCAATTCATTCCTTCATCCGCTCGTTTCTTCAGCAAATACTTGTTAAGCACCTGCTATGTGGCAGGTGCTGGGGCATCAGAACAAAGTGAAGCACAGTGTGTGTGTGGGGTGGGGGGGTGCGTGTGTCTGACTGAGGGATATGGTCAAAAAACCAAAGCAGCCACCACTGCCTTGGGGACCTGGCAGGAAGGCAGGAGGTTGGAATGTGTGGCTGTCCCGTGTGTCTGCAAGTTCCCGCCAGAAAACACAGGCCCCTGATACCTTTTCAGCACAAGGACTTAGCTGCATCAGAGAAACTCTGTCCTCGGCCAGCAGGCATTTGGTGAGGGTCACAAAATCAGGGACGAAAGCTGTTTTCTTTCTCAAGCTATGGTGAGCTCCGGTGACTTTTCCCCTCTTATTTTTTTTCTTTTAAGTTTATTTATTTACCTTGAGAGACAGAGAGAGAGGAATAAACCGGTGAGGGGCAGAGAGAAGGAGAGACAGAACCCCAAGCCGTTTCCCCGCCATCAGCACAGAGCCCGATGCGGGGCTCGAACGCACGAACTGTGAGATCATGACCTGAGCTGAGATCAAGACGCTTAACCGGCTGAGCCCCCGGGGAGCCCCTGACTTCTCCCCTCTTTTACGCTGGGCTGCTTCTCTCTGCCTGCCCAGGGAAGGTCCCTTCATCTTCCCGAGGCCCCATTCCCTCCCCTGGGAGGTGGGGGCCACAGAAGTGCCAGCCCTGGGGGGCCACCTTGGGACCCATTCAGCACAGGAGGGCGAAGCTGGTCCTGAGGGGCTTTATTCCCAGGAGAGTGAGGTGAGTCAGCCCAGAGCTGGGGGGCCTGGTGCTGAGCCCGCACGATGGGCAAGAACAGGGAACTGGCGCCTCTGATCCGGGCCCGGGCATATTTGGAGACACCAACAATTCTGGGAAATTCAGGGGCAGGGCGTGGAAGGGGGGAGGGGCAGAGGGGAAACAGTGAACTGAGCCCCAGCCCCCTCCTGGCCCACACCCCTCCCAAACGGTGCAGCGAGGCGCGAGGTGACTGGCGTGCGGGGGTGAGGGGGACAGGCCAGGAGACCCCTTTCTCTGGGAAGAATAGAGACAGTCGTGTCCCCCGCCCCCACGACACTTTGCCTGAGTTCCAACCCTGTTTCCACTTCTATTTACTGTCCAAAGTCCCAGGGACAGGAGAGGCCAGGTTAGAACCACTTGGACACTCAGACACACGGACTCGGGGCCCTCGCCTGGGCCAGCCCTCCTGGTACCACCTGGCCCACTTTTCTGGGGTCTAGCCCCTCCTCGCCCTGGGGCCGGGCTGCCCGAGGGACTCGGGCGTCAGCCCTCCATACCCCTGACAGGTAACCAAAGTCAGGAGCAGGTGGGACTGGGGATGTTTGGTATGGAGGAGACCCTAGCGCAGGGACCGTGGGGGCTGGTGGAAGAGGGGGGTTTGGTCCATGAAAGCAGGGAAGGAGGGTTCCTGGCCGGGTCCCGGCCCAAGCAGTGTCCTGAGAAGGGACGAGACCCAGCTGCATTTCAGCCCCAAACTCCCCTCCAACCTAAGACCGAACCCAGACGGTAGCCTCGATGTGCTCGGGTCCTCCACCCACCCCCCCCATCAGCCTCTGCCCGAATTCACATCTTAGCTCAAGCTTCAGCCCGAACACCCAGTCCTCAGAGGAGCCTCAACTGCTCAGGCTCCAGCCCTGCACCCAGCATGGCCAAGGACTTTCAAAACATCCAGCAGCTGGACTCCGAGGGAAACGACCACCAGCCGGGTGGAGGGGAGGGGCCAGGCCGTCACGGGCACAACCCCAGGAGAGAAGACCCTTTCCATTCAGGTGAGCACCCAGCTTCCCGGGCTTTGCTCCCTTTCCCCCAGCTGCCGATTTCTCTGTCTCCCCGAGGCCTCTGTCCCTTTCACAGTGGTGGGACTTTTTAAGTATCTTCTTTGATGTGTACTTACATTTTTTATTATTAAAAAAATTTTTAATATTTATTTATTTTTGAGAGAGAAAGAGACAGAGTACTAGTGGGGGAGGGGCAGAGAGAGAGGGAGACACATAATCCGAAGCAGGCTCCAGGCTCCGAGCTGTCAGCACCGAGCCCGACGCTGGGCTCGAACTCACAAACTGTGAGATTATGACCTGAGCCGAAGTCAGATGCTTAATTGACTGAGCCCCCAGGTGCCCCTGTAGTTACATTTTTAAGAATCTAGAATATTTTTACAATATCTGTTTTAATGCCCTTGTCTGCTAATTCTAATGTCTGCATCCATTCTGGATTTTTTTTTTAGGTTTATTTATTTACTTTGAGAGAGATAGAGAGACCACCTGAACGAGGGAGGGGCAGAGAGAGAGAGAGAGAGAGGGAGAGAGAGAATCCCAAGCAGGCTCCTAGCTGTCAGTGCAGAGCCCAATATGGGGCTTGAATCCATGAACCATGAGATCATGACCTGAACCAAAATCAAGAGTCACGTGTGAGTGACTGACTGAGCCACACAGGTGCCTCTGGCTTGGTGTTGATAGATTTATGAACCTCCTCAACATGAGTTGTGTTTTCCTGCCTCTTTGTATGTCTGGTAATCTTTGAGTGCAGGCTAGACATTGTGAACTTTACTGTGTTGTGTGCTGGATATAGTTATATTCCTCTGAATATTCTTGAGCTTTGTTCTGGGGTGCAGTTAAGCAACTTGGAGTCGATCTGATCCTTTTGGGTTTTGCTTTTATGAATTTTTGAAAAGAAAATTTGTTACCTTATTTTTTTAAGTTTATTTAATTTTTTTCTTTAGTAATCTCTACACCCAACTCAGGGCTTGAACTCATGACTCAGACCAAGAGTCACGTGCTCTTCCAGCTGAGACAGCCAGGCGTCCCCACTTTTATGATTTGTCAGGCGGGTATGGAGCCCTCCCAAGGTACCATTCCCAGTCCTGTATGAGTGCCACACAGGGTTCCTTTGCCCTTCCAGGTTGGTTTTATCTTGCCTGGCCTTGGGTAGTTTTCCTGACATGCACGTGTTGATCAGTGTGCAGCCCTCCGCAGACCAGAATTCTCTGGGCATCTCTCTCCTGTCTGAACTCTGCCCTTGTGGTCTCCCCAAACTCTCGCTTCTTCAGCTTGGAGAGTCCGCCGGGCCCTGCTGGGATTTCCCCTCCCTGCCCAAGGCCTGAAAACTGTCTCCTAGAAGCAGGCGGGTGACCACTGGGGCCCATATCATTTTTCCCGTCTCCCCGGACCCTTGCCCTTTGTTGCCTGAGGTTCAAGTGTCTTGAGAGAGGTGGCTGATTTATATCTTGGTTGTTTCTGGCGGGGTGGGTGAATATAGCCTCTGTTTTTCCACGTCTGGCAGACCCTTGCTTTTTTTTTTTTTTTTAATGTTTATTTATTTTTGAGAGAGAGAAACAGAGTGCAAGCAAGGGAGGGGCAGAGAGAGAGGGAGACGCATAATCCGAAGCAGGCTCCAGGCTCCGAGCCGTCAGCACAGATACAGACGCGGGGCTCGAACTCACGAACTGTGAGATCCCCACCCGAGCCGAAGTCGGATGCTTAACCGACTGAGCCACCCAGGCGCCCCTGGCAGACCTTCGCTTTTACCTTGAAACTTGCCTGGGCAGCACCTTTTATATTTGACCTCATTGTGTTCTCAGAACCATCCAGTCAGGTGGCTCGTCTTCTGACCTCCATGTTTCTTATGTGGTAAGAACCTTGAATCCGAGTCCTACCCTCTTAGCCAGCGGCTCGGGGCACGACAGCGTGCTGTTAGCTACGGGCACGGAGCTGTACGGCAGATGTCCGGATCTTACTCGTCTTGCATAAGCGCAACTTTGTACCCGTCGAACAGCGACTCCCCATTTCCTTGGACCCCGGCAACCGTCGTCTTAGACTTCTGTGAGTCTGGCGATTTGGGGTCCCTCACAGAAGCGGGCACGAGAACGTTGAGGCACCAAGACTTGTCCGTGTCGGCCGCGGGCGGTCTGATTTGAGCGGGGGTGTGGGGACGGGTTGCCGCCCTCGCCCAGGATTGGGGTCTATGGGTCCTAGGTCAGGCTGGGAAGCAGGACGGGGGCCTGAGCAGCGGACGGGGCTGAAGAGAGCGGCCGGACTCAGCCCCGGGAACCTACCTGGCTGGGGAAGACTGCGGGTCAGGGACAGCTTCTGGATGGAGAGACGCCCCGGGCATCAGGAGGGCGTGAGGGGGAGGGTGTCGGGCACAGGGGAGGCTGTGTTCGCAGTGGAGTGTGGAGACGTGGCCTCCCTGGCTCAGGATGGAGTCCCGAGTGGGAAGGGGAGGAGGTGACAGTCATTGGAGTCAGGATCTCAGGAGTTCTGGCTGGTCACTCACAGGGAGTGTCCACTTCGGGATGGTGGCAGGAGGGAGACTGGGGAGGAAGCCTCCGGGCCTCTGGCTGACCTTCCCCTCACCCCTCCAGGGTGCAGGGGTGTCAAGGGATCATGGCGATGGGGACAGAGGAAAGTGGGGTGTGAGGCAAAGAAGTGTTGTTGCAGGTGAAGGTGCCCGAGCGGGGCTTCGGCCTGGAGGACAGCGCTGTCCCAGGCCAGGGGACGCTGGGCGGGGCGAAGCCAGCTCAGTGCCTGTGAAGCTGGGGTGCGTTTGTGACAGAGTGTGCGAGAATGTGTGCTAATGAGAGTGTGTGCTCACCCTGGGCCTGCACGTCCCACTGCGGGCGCCCGGCCGCGCGATCGGGTCCCAAAGCGAGGGTGGCGGGGGCCAGACGGGATCGGGCTGCGCTGGGGGCAACAGCGAGTGGGCAGCAGTCAGGGTGCAACGAGTGCGAGGGTGAACTGAGAAACGTGTGTGCCCGTGTGTGGGGGTCCGAGTTTCTGTGAAGTGACTGAGGCTACGGGGGAGAGTTCACAGCGGAGGGAGGGACTGGGGGGGGGGTCGAGTGCAGCAGGACACGGACAAGGGGCTGGGAGGGCACGGTCTGCGGTGGAATGACCTGGACTGAGGGGGGGCGGGGGCCCTTCTTCGGGTGCGGGACGTGTCCGAGCGGCCCAGGCGCGCGTTGCAAGAACACGGAGCCGGGCCTCCGGGTCCCCGGGTCCGAGAGCGGGGCTTTGCCCACGGATGACGTGAACACCGCGCGCCCCGTGCACCTGCGGCGGCACGTGTGCACGTGGGGTGAGCGTGCGGATGCGTGTGTGCAGGGCCTGAGCCCTGGGGCCAAAGCCCAGTGACTCCCTCCCCGGCTACCCCCACCCACTCTCCTCCCGGCCACCGGGGCTCCGCTTCCCCGGCGCTCCCACCGTGCGCTAGGCCTCCTGCGCCCCAGGCCCTTCCCTCTGACGCCCCTTCTCCGCCAGGGCCCCCTCCTCGCCCGCCGTGGCTGCTGCAGCGTCTATGCTCCAGGCTCCGCCTCAGTCTGCTCATCCTGGGCCTCAACGTCCTGCTGCTGGTGGCCGTCTGCGTCATCGGGTCCCAGAGTGAGGGTCGCGGGGGCCGGGCGGGGCCGGGGCGGGGAGGGGCTGTCCTTCGGGACACAGCCCGCTCCACTTTGCCCTGTCCCTTCTGTCCCCCGCCCCCGACAAGGAGCCCAGCTTCAAGAGGAGCTGCGGATCCTGAAAGAGAACTTCAGCCACTTCTCCTCCGGCGTCTTCACGGAGATGGGCGCTCTCAGCTCGCATGGTGAGGGGGCGCCTCCCCGGGGGGAGCAGAAGGGGGGCGTGTTTGGGGTGCTGGGGGTAGGGGGCCCCCAGGCTTCCAGGGACGGGATCCCTGGGCGGAGGGGCCGGGAAGGATGATCAGGCAGGTGCAGAGGGTGGGGGTTAGTGCCGGGTGGAGGGAACAGAAGCTGCGAGGCCAGCGGGTGAGGAAGACCCTGCGAGGCGGGGGCTAAGTGGTGAGGGGTCATGCCGGCAGGCCCTGCTAATGAAGTGGGGGGTCTGTTTTGGGAACGTGGGGACCCTGCTTAGGCTTAGAAAGCCGCTGTGGGGACGGGGTGGAGGCGGGGAGGCCAGGGGCAGCGACGCAGGGTGGAGGCGGGACGGGGTGGGGGGGGGCTGAATGCTTGAGCCGTCCTCCTTTTCAGGGGGCAATGCCAGTGACCTGCTGACCTCTCTGGAGGCCAAGCTGGAGAAACAGCAGAAGGACCTGGAAGCAGGTCAGAGACCCTCCCCGGGGGGGGTGTGCGCGCGTGCGAGTGTGCGTCGCGTGGGTGCGCGCGCAGCGTGTGTGCGTGAGCGCGCGGAGTCCCGCGTGGGGTCCCGGGGGGTTGGCGCCGGCACTGCCCGCCACGCGATGCCCACCGTGCCCGTCGCCCGGTGCCCTAGATCACGCCACCCTGCTCCTTCATCTGAAGCACTTCCCCGTGGATCTGCGCATCCTGACGTGTCAGATGGCCTTCTTCCGGAGCAACGGTAGGGCCCGGGCACGGGGTCCCCCGTCCCGGGGCGCCTGTGCCCTCCTGCCGGGGCTCATCTCCCCGCGCCCCCGGCCCCTCAGGCACAGAATGCTGCCCGGTCAACTGGCTGGAGTTCGAGGGCAGCTGCTACTGGTTCTCGCGCTCCGGGGAGACCTGGCCGGAGGCCGAGAAGCACTGCCGGCTGGAGAACGCGCACCTGGTGGTCGTCAACTCCAGGGAGGAGCAGGTGAGCGCGGCCCAGGGTATGCCGGGGGGGGGGGGGCTGGGCAGGCTGCTTTAGTATCATTTTCTAACCAAAGGAAGCGTCCAGAAGCAGAGGTGTGGCCGAGCGCCGGGAAGTTCATGGCGAAGCGGCCACTGATTCTAAGAGGTGGGACGTTAGCGCCAGGAGCTCGGGCACAGGTGCTCCGACGGTGCAGTGTGGACGCCGGGGCCCTTCTTGCTGGCCTTGGGGTGGGGTCGGTCATGAGCTGAAAGGGACAGAGTGGGCAGGGTTCCTGGGTCCCTCCAAAGCGCTTCAGGTCTCCCCTGCCCACCGCTGCCACCAGCCACAGCCGCGAACACGTGTTTCCAGGGGAGGACCAAGCCATTAAAAGGGGGGGGGGGGGGCGGCGGCGATTTTCTGAAAAGGAGGATACGACTGGGATCAGTCATTGAGTCTTTGCTGCATGCGAGGAGTTTTCATGCGTTCACGTGTAATCCTCACGACCCTGTGGGGCGGGCGCTCGGACCCCCCTTTGAGGGAGGGAGAGATGAGGGGACTAAGAAAAAGGGGGGGTCAAGTGATTTGCCCGTAATGCAGGACAGAGCCAGAATTCAGATTCGCTCACCTCCTTAGCCAGTGTTTTCAACTCGACATATTGCCAGAATATATTTACTGAATATGTATATTGAATATATATTTATCAATATATTGATAATATATATAAATTTGATAATATAAATTATCATATATATTTTATGATTATTAATATATTAATATATTAATATAATGATAATATATAATAATATAATGATAATATATTAAATTTGATAATATAAATATATATCAAATATATATATTTATATATGTACATATATAAAGATATCAATATGCCAATATATCAAACATATAGACATTGATCAACATAGCAAATATATATATTTATATACGAACATATATAAAGATATCAATATGCCAATATATCAAACGTATAAACATTGATCAATATATCAAATATATATATTTATATATCAACATATATAAAGATATCAATATATCAAACATATCGACATTGATCAATATGTCAGCTATGTATGTTTATATATCAACATATATAAAGATATCAACATATTATATCAATATGCCAATGTATCAAATTTATATATATTAATATATCAAATTTATCAGTGTATATATGTATTTATACGGTAGAATAATTACAAACATATTTCGCTTTGCTGATCGGGTTGAAACTGCCCATGTGCAAGCACTTTTGACTTGAAAAAAAAAATGCCCGTTTCACGTGGGTCAACCTGAGATCTCTGTGCTCTGTGCTCTGACCCACAGTAAGTTCGTGATGGCCCCAGCTTTGCGGTGGCCCTGGCTGACTGCCCTTGTGACGGCGTGACTGTCAGGGTCTGCTTTCAGGCCTGGCATGTGGATAAAAGTAGATGGTCCTTCCTTTCTTCTTCCTTGCATTTGCTTCACCTGCCTCTGTCCATGCTTTTGGAGTCTCTGTTTTAAATTGGTGATTCTCAGCCTCGGATGTATAATGCCAGACTTTACACGGGAGGAGTTTAAAAAATAGTGACCTTGGTCTCACACCCCAAAATTCTGTTAAAATTTCCTTTAATGTTTATTTATTTTTTTGACGGAGAGAGAGTCAGAGTGTGAGCAGGGGAGGGTCAGAGAGAGAGGGAGACACAGAATCCGAAGCAGGCTCCAGGCTCTGAGCTGTCAGCACAGAGCCCGACGCGGGGCTCGAACTCACAGACTGTGAGATCATGACCTGAGCCGAAGTCAGATGCTTAACCGACTGAACCCCCCCGGTGCCCCTAGACTTGGCTTATTTTTAATTATACTAATGATGACTTCTAATTGCTAAATTGCATTTAAAATTATGTAAATGATGGGCTGAAATTTATTGGCTTAAAAAAATCAGCGAGTTCATATAACTTCCCATATGAAAGGTGAGGAAACCAGCCCACTTATTCTTATCTACGTGCCTTGTTTTTTTGTTTTTTGGGGTTTTTTGGGGGTTCGTTTTTAAGTAGCTCCATGTCCAGTGTGGGGCTCAAACTCATGACCCTGAGATCAAGAATTCAATGCTCTACTGGCTGAGCCAGCCAGGCGCCCCTGCCTCATTCTTTTTTTTTTTTTTTTCTTTTTAATTGAGATATCATTGACATGTAACATTGTGTAAGTTTGAAGCCTACAGTGTGTGGGCTTGATACATTTACACATTGCAATATGATTGCTCCTTGCTAACACCTTTAGCGTGTCACAAAATCATTTCTTTTTTGTGTTGACGGCAATTAAGATCTAGTCTCTTAGCAACTTTGAAGTTGCTAATGCCTCCTGCTTCTAGTTTCCCCGAGATTCTGGAAGTGTTTTGCCCCGAGTGGTTGGAGTCCTTGCTGTCTTGAATCTCACCAGCCTCATCCAGGCATATCTCGTTGTTGATTCTTCTCCTTGGGAGTTTTGCTCTGAGGTCGGGAGCGTCCTCTTAATTCGTCAAGTTGGATTTTCTAACTTTTTAAATATGTTTAAATACATGAACATTACATTTTTTTTTTCCTTGCATGGGCTCTTTCTTTTTCCGGAACGGGTCATGCAAATATACCTCTGTGATGTGCTGTCCCCAGCCACCACCTTGTGCCCTTTGCTTCTGGTTTTTCTCTCTTTCCCTCTGCCTTGCGGTCCTGTCCTCAAGCCTATAGTTTATACTCGATGCCTGGCTTTCTGCGGGGCTCCTGGGCTTTCTTGCAGAGCTCAAATCTTCCTCTTGGGTTTCTTCCCTTCACGTAGCGTCGTATTATTTTTCTTCTTGGATATTTTCTCTGGTATTTTACATCATTCATCTCTTCTTTGCTTTTAAAAAGTTTTTGAAAAATGTTTATTTTTGAGAGAGACAGAGACAGAGCGCGAGCAGGGGAGGAGCAGGGAGAGAGGGAGACACAGAATCCGAAGCAGGCTCCAGGCTCCGAGCTGTCAGCACAGAGCCTGACAAGGGGCTCGAACCCACAGACTGTGCGATCATGACCTGAGCCGAAGTTGGATACTTAGCCAACTGAGCCACCTGGGTTCCCCTGAAACTGAGATCCTGAATGGGTGTTGGGGTCCATGGGGGCAGCAGGGGCAGGGGCCAGAATCAGAATTCCCAGAGTCAGAGCTCACGGGTAGGAGACAAGGAAAGGGCTCGAGTCGGGGTAGCAACTGTGAGCTGGGAATGAAATGGGCGTCAGGTCAGGGGGCGGAGGTCCCACCCCCCCACCCCCCCCACCTCCCCACCTCCCCACCCCTGGGCACTGGACTTCCTGAGCTCTGCAGCTACCTCAAGTTCATTAACCTTGTTTATGTGAAGTGTGAATCACCAGGACGCCCAATTTAGAGACTTTGTAAGGATCAGATAAGAGAATCTTCGTAAAGCACTTAGCACGACGTTTAGCCCAGCCAACGTCCACCAAATAATAACTCCAGTTACAGAAGGAAAGACAGGAATAGTTGTGCTGGGAGCTGGTGCTTCAGATCGAGCTGGAGGAGACTCAAGGAGTCACAGCTATGCCTGAATGGAGGTCCCAGGGACTAGAACCTTCCTCCCCGCTTGTGAGACGCAAGCCCGCTGCCCCAATCTAAGCGGCGACGCGGAGACTCCGAGCGCAGTGAAGCGAGTCTGTAATCAACGTTCTTACAAGAGCGGGCGTCTGACGGACAGGCGCACTCCGAGTGGTTACAGCAGACGATTTATCTCCTAGCTGAAGTCCCTCCCCTGCTTCCTCATTGGCTGCGTGCTACAGAGGGTACAGCCTTACGCCGAAGTGGTCCGGGCCCGCCCACGGGAGGCAAAACTAGTCTGATTAGAACAAGCGGACGTTCCCTGGGGCGACGCAGAGACGTCGGTTCGGTGGTGGCGCGTGCTCATTGCAAAGCCTTTGAAAAAGAATCCCGCCAAACGGAGGCTGGCGGGAGGGTGGGAGAACTAGGATAGGAAGTGAGGTGTCTAAGGGTTTGGGAGTGGGGAGGTCCGTGCAGATTTCCAATAGGCTGGAAACTCCTGTTAACCAGATAGCCCAGCTTTTAGTTGCTACTTCTGGAAATGAATCATCTCCCTTACTTGTCACACCACCTGTTTTCCAGAAGTTCATTTCACAGCACATAAACCCCTTTGATGCCTGGATAGGTCTCACGGACAGCGATGGCTCGTGGAAGTGGGTGGATGGCACAGACTATAATCATGGCTACAAGTAAGTGGCTCCCCCCTCGTCCTCCTTCGTTTGGCCTGGGGCCAGCCACTCCCACCCTTCCCTCGGGGACCAAAGTCCCCAGGCCTCCCCCTCCCAGGTTCCCAACCTCCAAGGCTGCAGCGTGCGCTCCCTGGCCCCCTCCTCTCCTCGGGATGTGCTTTTCCTGAGCTGGGGGCTGGGGGGGGGGTGAGGGCTGCAGGGGTAGGTAGGGGTCAAAGCCTGAGCTCTAGCCTGCCTTCCTAGGAACTGGGCCGCCACTCAGCCAGACGACTGGCAGGGCCACGAGGTGGGAGGAGGCGAAGACTGCGCGGAAGTCCGCTCCAATGGCCGCTGGAATGACAATTTCTGCCAGCAGGTGCAGCGCTGGGTGTGCGAGATGAGGCAGAACATCACGGGTTAGAAGCCCCGCCCCCTGCCCCGCCCCCCAGCTCACCGGAGGATTTTGAAGAAAGGAAAAATAGAGGCCTGGGGAGGGGCGGAGCGGGTGGGGAGGGGCATCACCGCCCTGGAGATGCTGAGGTCCCGCCTCCTTCAGCAAGTCACCGTCACGATTATGATTCTCAGGCCGCTCAATAGGGGAAGAAGAAATGACTTGAAACTGTGTGGACTGGTCGTTGGGAGCTGGGAGAGGTGGGGAGCAAAGAAGGGGTGGGGGGTCCGGAAGAGACAGGTTCAGTCCGAGCCAGCTGCTCCTGGGGACCCCATCCCAAGGGACATGGGTCAGGGAGGGGAGGGGGGCTTGGAGCAGAGCCGCTCAGCGGGACGCAGCCCCTGGAAACAGCGCCCTCCACCCCCCAAATCCTTTGCAGTAGGGGGGGGTCTCCTGCAGAAGAGGTTTTGGGGAACAACAGCCCCCCCCCCCACACTGCCAGCCCGGGAGCTGTGGCCCAGCTGCCTGGGGGCCCGTGGAAAATACTCTCTAAGGGGAGGCAGGTCGGGAAGCCTCTGTGCCCTGTGTCCACTGTGACCGCTCCTCTCTGGACCGTAACAGATCTAGACATTTCCCCAGCGCAGGGTGTCACTGGCCGCTTCCACGGTGCCTGAACTTCACCCTTCCAAGATCATCCTGAAGGCGATATTAAGAGGGCCTTTAAACAATTGGCTGTTTTATTTTTACTAAAATAATATATGGTCTTAGTAAAAAGTGTTTCTCTCTCTCTCTGCCTCTCTCTCACACACACACACACACACACACACACACGGGGAGGCCCCTCACTCCCCCGCCTTCTCCCAGAGTTAACCATCGTGCCCAGAGGATTAGTCAGAGCTCTCCAAAGAACCAGTCGGATGTGGACGTATGTGTGTGTATCACTTATTAAAGAGATTTGTTATAAGGATTTGGCTCGTGCGATTATGGAGGTTGACGAGTCTCGGGTCCTGCGGGTGTGCAGGCGAGCCGGACCCCCCGGAGAGCCAGTGGTGACAATTCCAGTGTGAATCCACAGCCCGGGCACCCAGGACAGCCCATGGTGGGGTTCCAGGTTAAGGCGGCGAGCTCACGACCCGGGAAGAGTGGATGTTCCCTTCCCGTGCCAGCTGATGTTGCAGGGAGAAGGGGGTCAGGCAGGGAGAAGGTTCTCTTCCTCCGGGGAGGGCCCACTGTTTATTCTAGCCGGGGGCTTAGCCCGACCTGCTCTACCAATTCCAGTGTTCACCCTATCCCCGAGCACAGACACACCCACAATGGTGTCTGACTGGCACCCTGGGGTCCGGTCAAGTGGACGCATAACATGACCCGAGCCAGGTTTCCCGTCAGGGGGTTTCCTGCATTCGTGCCTGGGTGCAACGTGGCATTTCGCTCTGGCTTCTTTTGATTTTGTGGCCGTGCACCCAGTCTCGCCTGCTCCCTGACAAGTTCTGCCTCGTGGAATCTGGCATCGAGAGTTCCCAAGCATGGATGTGCCCTGGGGGATCTGGCCATTCTCTGTGGTGGACCAGTGGCCATTTTTGTGTTCACCTATAATATTTATTTTTTAATGTTTTTATTTATTTTTGAGACAGAGCGTGAGCAGGGGAGGGGCAGAGGATCTGAAGCGGGCTCTGTGCTGACAGCACGGAGCCCGACGCGGGGCTCGAACCCATGAACTGTGAGATGATGACCAGAGCTGAAGTCTGACGCTCAACTGACTGAGTCACCCAGGCGCCCCATATTTTCACCTGCAATATTTCAAGCAATTGCTGCTTCTGACCCCATGCTTTCTCCATTTCCTAATTTTCTTTTTAAAAAAAATTTTTAATGCTCATTTATTTTTGAGAGAGAGGCAGAACCTGAATGGGGTAGGGGCAGAGAGAGAGGGAGACAGAATCCAAAGCAGGCTCCAGGCTCTGAGCTGAGCTGTCAACACAGAGCCCGACTGGGGGCTCAAACTCTCGAACCACAAGATCGTGACGTGAGCCAAAGTCAGATGCTTAACTGACTGAGCCACCCAGGCGCTCCAAGATTTCCTCATTTTCACTTTCAAAATTTTCTAGGACTCCTCCTTCAAAGCATATATGATCGGCATTAAATTATTAAACTACAGAAGTGGTCATTCATGAGGCTTCAAGCCTTACACGGCTTGAAGCACGGGCTGTTCAGAGAAACCGCTTCCGGGGCTTAGTTGTGCCCTCTAGGATTGATATCAGAATGTTTTTTTAATTTTAAGTTTATTTATTTATTTTGAGGGGGGTGGGAGGGACAGAGAGAAGGAATCCCAATCAGGCTCCGTGCCACTGGGGCAGAGCCCGACGCGGGTCTCCGACTCACGAACCACAAGATCGTGACCTGAGCTGCGATCTTCTGCTTTATGCTACGATGCTTTATGCTAAGTGAAATCAGTCAGAGAAAGACGAATATCATGGGACTTCACTGATATGTGGAATTTAAGATACAAGACGGATGAACATAAGGGAAGGGAAGCAAAAGTAGTATAAAAACAGGGAGGGGGACAAAACATAAGAGACTCTTAAATACGGAGAAAAAACTGAGGGTTGCTGGAGGGGTTGGGGGGGGGGGGGGCTAAATGGGGGAGGGGCATTAAGGAGGGCACCTGTTGGGACGGGCACTGGGTGTTATACGTAGGGGATGAGTCACGGGAATCTAGTCCTGAGATCGTTATTGCGCTCTATGCTAACTTGGATGTAAATTAAAAAAAAAAAAACGGTCCGATGCTTAACCGACTGAGCCACCCAGGCGTCCGAACAATTTTCATTGAAATCCCAATTCAGGATCTGCATCAGTTATGCCTGCCTCCAACCTGGTACCTGCTGAGCCACGCCGCGTGATCTGGTTACGGTTCCTTTCTTGCACAACTGCTGTTTCTTCTGAAGTTAATAATTATTTCGCTTAAAAATTTTCTTCGCGTTCTTTGAACCTGTTACGAAATCATCCTTGACTGGAAAAAGCCCGGATATAATTTTCTGCACGCGGTGACGGGTCACATAACCAGTGTCTGGGTTTTCCTAGAGCCACGTGGGTGAAACCAAGATTTATGGGGCCCGAAGCATACACAGTTTTGAGGAGCCTTCCTTAAAAAAATAACACTATGAGGGGCGCCTGGGTGGCCCGGTCGGTTAAGCATCTGACTCTTGAGATCGGCTCAGGCCGTGATCTCAAGGTTTGTGAGATCGAGCCCCAAATCGGGCTCTGTGCTGACAGCGTGGAGCCTGCTCGGGATTCTCTCTCCCTCCCTCTCTGCCCCTCCCCTGCTCACACACACTCTCTCATTCTCTTTCTATCAAAATAAATAAGTAAAACTTAAAAAAGAATAACATTATGAATATTTACTTAAGTTAGAACCCTCCTCCCCACAACTCTAAAAAGCTGAAAGCTGCCATAAACACCACAAAATCCTGAAAAAGGATATGATATTTGTAATAATATTCCCAACTTACCTCTAAAATTGATTTTCCTAGGGGCGCCTGGGTGGCTCCGTCGGTTAAGCGTCCGACTTCGGCTCAGGTCATGATCTCACGATGTGTGAGATCGAGCCCCGCTCTCTCTCAAAATAGATAAATAAGCTTTTACAAAAAAATAAAAATAAAAACTATTAAAAAAATAAAATTCATGTTCCCTACGCTTTTTTCCCCCCTGAGTACTCACTGTGTACTCGTACGCGTGGCAAAGACGTGGCAAGGTGTCTTTCCACAAGGAGAAGGGACAGGTTGTTGTGGTTTACTCTTTATCACCGATGTCAAGAGCTTCAGGGCGCATTTCGCGTCCCACCTCAGTGTCTCCCCCCCGGTGCGTCTGCACAGCCCGTGGCTGAAGGACCCCTGAAACCACACGGATCCACGATGTGGCTGCAAACCACGTGGCCGTGGCCGTCCCGCTCAAGTCAAATGTATTTCCAGCCTAATTCTTTTTTTTCCAATGTTTATTTATTTATTTTGAGAGAGAGAAAGACAGAGAGAGAGAGAGAGAGAGAGAGAGAGAGAGAGAGCTGGCAGGGAAGGGGCAGTGAGAGAGAGAATCCCAGGCAGGTTCCACACTCACTGTGGAGTCTGATGTGTGGCTCGATCCCACCACCCTGGGATCGTGACCTGACCGGAAATCAAGAGTCGGATGCTTCGCCTGAACCACCCAGGCGTCCCCAGCCCCCTGGCACAGAGGACAGTGTGCAGGGGGGGAAGTGGCAGGGGAGAGAGACACTGGTCACCCTCACTGATTGTAGTGAGAATAACTTCTGTTTGCACAACTTACAAAAGTTTCCGATCCTGGGAAGACGTTGCCGGGGCCACTGGGGGCCCTCGTAAGGGGCCTGGTGGGGTCCTGGAGCTCAGGGCGCCGGAGGCTCCTTGTCAGTCCGCTCTGTGCCTCCCGGGGCCGCCTGCCCGCCCGCCAGGCTGGGGGCCTCGGTGTCACTGGATCTGGGGCAGTGCAGTCGCCTTGGGACGTCCTGCTGTCCTGCTCGTCCGGCGAGTTTTCTGGGCGAGAGAGAGAGAGAGAGAGAGAGAATCTTAAGCAAGCTCCATGCTAGCACAGAGCCTGACAAGGGGCTCGATCCCATGACCCTGGGATCATGACCCAGGCCGAAACCAAGAACTAAATGCTCAACCGACCGAGCCACCCAGGCGCTCCTGAGTCCACTGAGATTTCTTTAAAAAAAAAAAAGTATCAACCTTGGCTCATCAGTTGCATCAAAGGTACCTTTGTATCAAAGGGAAGGTGAAAAAAAAGTAAGAGAAGAATAAAAAGAAAATTCCACTAAGCATAATTTTCTGTTCCCTTGTGTTGCTGGAAGGACTCACTGGAGGGGAGAGGAAATCTGAGTGGAGTGCACGGTTGTGAGCAGAACATTTGATAAAGTAAAACTGTCTTTCTGAGAGATGAACAAAACAGTGGGAGCCAACTGCTTCCTATAATAATGATAATAATACGTAAAAACGAAAGTAGCTTCCACTGTGCTTTTAGAAATAATTTTGTCACAGCAAGCTATCAAAGGAAGACCTTAATCCATGCCAAAAGGAGACATGCTTTTAAATACTTACTCTTGGATTTTATTTTTTAAAGTAATTTCTGTGCCCGACGTGGGGCTCGAACTCACGAACTGCGAGCTCATGACCCAAGCCGAAGTTGGATGCTGAACCGACTGAGCCCCCCAGGCGCCCCGTACATTACTGTGCTTTTACTTTGCATTTCGCTGATGGCCAATGGTACGTCGCACATCTCCTGTGCTTGTTTTCTATGTGTATGTCCTCTTTGGAGAAACGTCTGTGTGTTTTTTGCCCATTTTCTAATTGGTTTATTCTACTGTTGGATTTTGAGAATGCTTTAAAATTTTTTTTTTTTTTTTTTTTTTGCAGAGGGCGCCTGGGTAGCTCAGTCAGCTAAGTGCCCGACTCTGGATTTTGGCTTGGGTCACGATTTCGTGATTTGTGGGTTCGAGCCCCATGTGGGGCTCTGCGCTGATGGCAGGGAGCCTGCTTGGGATTCTTTCTCTCTCCATCTCTCTCTCTGACCCTCCCCTGCTCGAGCTCTCTATCTCTCTTTCAAAATAAATAAACTTAAAAAAAATTTTTTTAATTAAAACAATTTAATGGCTCAGTCTGTCCAACTCTTGATTTCGGTACAGGTCATTATCTGAAGGTTGGTGGGACCAAGCACCGTGTTGGGCTCCATGCTGACTGTACAGAACCTGCCTGGCACTCTCTCCCCCTCTCTCTCTACCCTTCCCCCACTTGCGTTTTCCCTCTCTCTCTCTCAAAATAAATCAACATTAAAGAAACGTTTTTTTGAGGGAGAGAGCATCCCAAGCTGGCTCCACACTCAGCATGAAGCCCGATGTGGGGCTCGAACTCACAACCAAGAAAGACATCATGACCTTAGCCAAAATCAAAGGGTTGGACCCTTAACCGACTGAGCCACCCAGATGCCCCAAGAATTCTTTTTTGCACGTACAGTATACATATCCGTGTGTAATTATAGTTGAGTGAATTTACTTGAAGAACTTGGACAGTATTTGGGGGGGATTGAATGATTTCTTTCAGCCCAGTCTGTCTGAGCACCTTCTGAGGGCAAAGCGATACATGAGCACGGAGGTGTGAAACATTAAAGCCTACGTTAGTCATCTCTCCCCCGAGTGGGGCTTGGAAGATTCTTCACATATTCTAGACACTCTTCTTCTGTTTGGTGTGTGGTCTGCGAATATCTTCTCCAAGCCTGTAGTCTGTCTTTCTACCCTCTTAGCAAAAATCTGTTTACAAAAACTCTCATGTGATCAATCAAATCTTGGCAAAGCCCGATTCAGGAAGTGAGAAGAGTGACGGGGCCACATGAGAGAGATTAAACGACACTTTTCCTGTTTTTATAGAAGTTTGGCTGGATTCCCAAAGCCGAGAACGATTGTGGATAATGGCCGTGCCTTTAAAAACCAGGGGAGCTGGATGCACGTAGGCAGGATTTACCAAGAGGTGCCAAAATAGGCCACCACCATCCCTCCCTGCCTCTGTAAGAGGGGACGAGGGAGTTGAGGAGTTCATTTCAAGGGCATTCTTAGATGTGGCAGGAGATTCAAGTCTTTTTTTTTCCTCCATATGGAGGAAGGGGATGCTTCCCTGCAACCCACTGGCCAGATGCTGGAGTCCAAAGGGAGCCACAGTAGAGACGGGGGTGTCTGCGAAGGGGGGACGACAGGCATGTCACTACCGGGCCAGATGGTAGGTAAGCCGCAGACGCTGTGGGGACGGCCGTGGACTGCTATTTGACAGGGGCAAGAAGAACTTTAGGGGCGGCCGTGGATGTGTCCTCAGGATTTTTGAGGGCACTCGTGGAGACAGAGACTTGTCCTTGACAGGAGACGTCTGAAGGCAGAGAACCGGGGCTAAAGCTGCCCCGTGCATCAGTGGGTCCTGCCGCACTTGGTCATCTGTCAGGGTGAGAATGTCATGGAAAATGTGAGCCTGGTGGACCCCAGGGATGCCAGGCTTGAGCCATCCAGGAAGGACCCTGCCCAAGAGCACTTTGTGGCAGAGTGAGGCTGAAGGAGACCGTGTGTGTATGGCTGAAATCTAGGATAGTTGGCCATTGGGGCAAGAGCTGATGGTGGCTATTGGGCAAGAGCCAATGGTGGCCACTGGGGCAGGAGCTGATGGTGGCCATTGGGCAAGAGCCAATGGTGGCCACTGGGGCAGGAGATGATGGTGGCCATTGGGCAAGAGCCAATGGTGGCCACTGGGGCAGGAGCTGATGGTGGCCATTGGGCAAGAGCCAATGGTGGCCACTGGGGCAAGAGCGAATGGTGGCCATTGGGGCAAGAGCGAATGGTGGCCGTTGGGGCAAGAGCGAATGGTGGCCATTGGGGCAAGAGCGAATGGTGGCCGTTGGGGCAAGAGCCAATGGTGGCCATTGGGGCAGGAGCTGATGGTGGCCATTGGGCAAGAGCCAATGGTGGCCACTGGGGCAAGAGCCAATAGTGGCCATTGGGGCAAGAGCCGATGGTGGCCATCAGAGGGTAGCCAGAGAATCTGTTGTCCTTGGGAGGGGCTCCTATGGTGCAGAGGGTCCCATAAGAGTCTCAGAGGCACCACCAACAGATCCCATGGAAGGCCACTGTTGGAGGCCTGCTGTAAAGAGCGTCCTGACTGCTAGCCACAACGGCACCAGATCGCAGGCCTCTTCCTTGAATTCCTCCCTCCTTCGCCCAACCCTTGACGCTCAGTGAGGAGAAGAGGAAAGAAAGGGGAAGGAAGAACAGAACAGCCCATGACTCCTGTCCTAGATTCTCCAGTGGCAGGTCCTGTGATACGGATCTTTATGAAAGTGATTTATGAGAAAGTGTTCCCAGGAAAACAGATAGGGGGATGGGGGTACAGGAGGAGGAGGGGGAGGAAGTTATGCAAGGGTGTGCCAGAGACTGAGATTCTTTGGAAAGTGACTCGTTAGGAAGTGTGACTAGGTGATCTTGAGCACAGTCCCAACAACGGGTCCTGTCCCGGCACAGCTTTCCCCAGTCAGGAACAAGGGACCCGGAGCCCTTCTACTCTTGCACCCAACGGCCATTGGTTCGGGTTCTGCCTGGGGTTGGCGAGAATGGGAATCCCAAGGTACATCCCACTGTGGGTTCCGAAACTGTGTTCGGGCAGCTTGAGGGCAGGGTTCTGACCAAGAGACACAGGTGCCGCCCATGAAGAATGAGAGGGAAGGGATCCGGAAGGGATCCGAGCAAAGCCTTGGCAATGTCTGCTGGAGCCCCGTGCCTGCGAGTCCCGAGTCGGGCTGCATGAGGCTTCGCTCTGGTCTGGGCTGGGCTTTTGTGACCTGGAGTTAAGACTGGTCTTAGAGCTGAATGTAAAGGAAGGATAAATCCAGGAGAGTCTATCTGATAACAACGAAATGAGGTCTTGGTGTTGATGCCCTTTTACAGGTTGAGGAAACTCCTTTCTATCTCATTTGCTGCTAGTTTTTTTGTTTGTTAAAATTTTTTTTTAATGCTTATTTATTTTTGAGAGAGAGAGAGAGAGAGAACACGAGCAGGGGAAGGGGAGAGAGAGAGAGGGAGACACAGAATCCGAAACAGGCTCCAGGCTCCGAGCTGTCGGCACAGAGCCCGACGCGGGGCTCGAACCCATGAACCATGA
This sequence comes from Panthera uncia, assembly GCF_023721935.1. Lineage (NCBI taxonomy): Eukaryota > Metazoa > Chordata > Mammalia > Carnivora > Felidae > Panthera > Panthera uncia. The sequence continues at coordinate 56,606,918 of NC_064814.1, forward strand.
GATCATGACCTGAGCCGAAGTCGGACGCTTAACCACTGAGCCACCCAGGGGCCCCTGATCTGTTGTATTTTCATTGCAGTTCAGTTTAAAATTGTTTCTAATTTTTCTTGAGACTTTCTCTTTGACCCATGGATTATTGAGAAATGTGTTGCATAATTTTGAGGGTTGGGAGATTTTTATAATTATCTTTTTTGGTTTTCCATCTAATTGTTTTCTGGCTTAATTCCATTATTATCGAGGACAGATGTAAAATTTCAATTTGCTTACATGTGTTATAAAGTTTGTTGTGCGACACAGTCTGTCTTGGGGGCAGTCCCACGTGCACTTGAACGATGCGTCTTCTGCCACTGTTGAGTGGAGCGGTCTATAAATGCCCATTAGGCCGATTACAGAAACACATATCGTGGTTTTGACCTGAATGCCAACACTGTGGGGGGGGGGTAGGATAAAATAATGTTAGCGTTCACATAGAAGAATAAAAGCCTAAGCTCTGAGTTCCTTCAGGATGGGTCTCATAAGGTTTTACTTATTTATTTATATTTATTTTGTGTATTTGTTATTTATTTTTGAGAGAGAGAGAGAGAGAGAGTGTGGGAGGGCAGAGAGAGAGGGGGAGAGAGAGAGAGAGAGAGAGAGAGAGAGAGAGAGAGAAAGAGAGAGAATCCCAAGCAGGCTCCACACTGTCATCGTGGAGCCAGACATGGGGCTCGAACCCACGAACCGTGAGATCATGACCTGAGGGGAAACCAAGAGTCGGACACTTAACCGACTGAGCCTCCTGGGTGCCCCTGTGAGAAATATTTAGATAACGTGGGAAGTGATAATTCATTGCCAATGTGGAAAATAGTAATTTTCTTGAAGTGTGCTTATTGTTCATCCCTGTAGATGTAATTTTAAATGAATTCGCTTAAAAACTTGCCTTGAAAAGGAGCACCTGGGTGGCCCAGTCGGTTGAGCGTCTGACTTCGGCTCAGGTTACCATCCCACAGTTTGTGGGTTCGAGCCCCGCGTCGGACTCTGTGCTGACAGCTCAGAGTCTGGAACCCGCTTCGGATTCTGTGTCTCCCTCTCTCTCTGCCACCCCCTGCTCGTACTCTGTCTCTGTCTCTCTCTCAAAAATAAACATTAAAAAAAAAAAAAACTTTAAGTAAATACAAGAGCTTCTGACAGTTTCTGAACCTCAGCAAGACAAAGCTTTGTTTCTCCCAAGCCGGTAGTCAGTTAAGCCATCGCTGAAACAACAGAGAAGGTATTTGTTTCTTGAACATCACACTGGCGAGAACTGACAGGTTTGTAGGTGAAGGTGTGGATAAATGAATATCCCTCTACACGGTAGGGAGAAGGTGGACTGATAACGATGTTTCTGCCCGTTTCATTTCTAGAAATCTAGCCAAGAGCAGTCTTCGCTTCTTAGCACCAACAGGCATTACGAGCCTGTTCACTTCAGCATCGTTAATCCAGTCGAAGGATCCGAAGCTCAAAAAGGCATCACCAGGGGAGTCATTTAACGGGCCGTTAAACAGAAGGACGTGGTGTGCGAAAACCCTCAAGACCCATTTTTCTTCTAAGTTCCAGTCTTGCTCTCTCTCTCTCCTCTCTTTTTTAAAAGTTTATGTCTTTTGATGGGGCGCCTGGGTGGCTCAGTCGGTTAAGCGTCCGACTTCAGCTCAGGTCACGACCTCACGGTCCGTGAGTTCGAGCCCCGAGTCGGGCTCTGGGCTGACGGCTCAGAGCCTGGAGCCTGCTTCCGATTCTGTGTCTCCCCCTCTCTCTGCCCCTCCCCCGTTCATGCTCTGTCTCTCTGTGTCTCAAAAATAAATAAACGTTAAAAGAAAATAAAAAAAATAAAGAAATCCTGGCCAGCTGAGGTGCTAGGAGAGGCAGCAGGGAGAAAGCGGTGGAAGACGGAAGCTATGATGGTCAAGAAGGCAGAAGCCTCCGAAGGCCTCAGAGGCAGAAGCATTTAGGAAAGAAAAGAGGGCAACTTGCGAAGAAGTCAGGAAGGGATCGGCCTTTGGGAGGAGGGCTCAGGGAACAGAACCTCGGGAGGGATTGGGAGGAAAGCTGCACCGTCACCAGTGTTAACAAGCTTCTAACCTGCTCATGATGACAACACAGCACTGTTCCCACACGATGAACGCAGTTGCAAAAGGTCATCACATATCTTTAGGCGTCGGCTTTGCAAAAGTCAGGGATAAAGCAGTTTTTCCTCAGGACTCAGCAATTTATGGGAAATGCTCTAAGTGTACTTTATTTTGGGGCCTGGAAAGAGAACTACTTTTGTGTGTGTGTGTGAAACCCACACAAAATTTATCAGCAGAATCCTGTTAACTCTACCTTCGCAGCCTGTCCAGGATCAGAACCCTTCTCACCGCCTCCGAGCACAACGCTCCGTTTCCGCTCTTGTCTCGTTTCGTGGGATTCACAACACAGGTGTCACACGTGCGAGTTAACATACAAGTTGGGTCATTCCCTCCTCTGCTCCGACCCCTCCAAAGTCTGCCCCTCCAACTTGGAGTAAAAACAAACACTTAACAATAGCCTAAGTGCCCTAATGAATTGGCGGCCTCCCTTCTCCCTCTGTGACTCATCTACTCTTCTCTCTAGCTCATGTCTCCATAAAATGTCTGGCGAATGGAGAATCCTTGTACACCCTAGACATTCTTCCACACTTTGCACCTGCTGTGCCTTCCGTTTGGAGCCCTGTTCCTCCTGGGGCTCCTCATAACTTGCTCCCTCACCTCCTGGAGACCATTGATCATATATCACCTTCCCAGTAAGGCCTTTCTTGACACCCTACTCTTGATGGCCTTAATAAAAATTGACCCTATCTCGGGGCGCCTGGGTGGCTCGGTCGACTAAGTGTCTGACTTCGGCTCAGGTCACGATCTCACGGTCTGTGCGTTCAAGCCCGGAGTAGGGCTCTGTGCCGACAGCTCGGAGCCTGGAGCCTGCTTCGGATTCTGTGTCTCCCTCTCTCTCTGCCCCTCCCCCACTTGCTCGCGCTCTCTCTCAAAAATAAATAAACGTTAAGCAAATAAAAGGAAGGAAAAGAAAAAGAAAAGACTGTGAGTGTGAATTCACACTGTGTGTGGCAATGAGATTTACAGGTGATGGGATTCAATCCAGTTCCCTCTCTTGAAGATGGCCAGGCCAGGGTGGTCTGGAATTCTGGCCCCTTGCACTCAGCACACCCATGAACTTGGGAAGCCCACGGCCCCGGCTCTGAGCCTCAGTCCGCCATCCAAAGCTCCTCCCCAAGATTCTTGTGGGATCGGAACGGTTAATGTCTGGCATGCCTCCGGCACAATCCCCTGTTACAGAATCGATGCTCGGTAAAATTTCCCTTTCCTGCCTCCTTCCTCCCTTTGCAGCCAGGAAACCCCACTCTGCCGTGTCTTCTTCCCTCCCTGGGGGGGGGGGGGGGGGGGGGGGCGCCCCAGGGGAAGCTCATGTGCCAGGACTTGGTGAGATTGAGCAAGACCAGAGATGCGCTCCTCTGGACCCAGCTGCGCACTGATGGAGACGGGTTCTGGGAACTTTAGATGAAGGAAGCGAAAGGGGGCGTGGGCGAGGAGAACCGACACACTGGCCTTTGGACCTTCTGGTCTGGCTCCCCTCTCCCGAATGGTAAAAATGAGGAAGTCGGGGGGCTTAAGAGGAGGGGACAGGGAGTAGATACACCCCAGAGGAGGAGGAGAGCGGACCTGCCCCGTATCCAGCCCCTTCCTCGCGCAAGCCTTCCGATCCCTTCCCCACTCCAGTCGGGGAAACGGGAGATTCCAGCTTAGAGCCTCGTGGGCTTTGGCACACAGACACCGGCAGGACTCTGGTCGCGTAGGTGACCCCCACTCGGGATCTCCAGGATTTCGTGTTTTCCAACTCTGGGCATTGCTGCGCAAGGAGTTCCAGACGCAGGTAACCAGCCTGGCACTTAGGGGAGACCAAGAAATGGTAAGGGACAGCTTGGGGATTCAGTGGCCGAGGGGAGGTTTTACGCTCTATTCCCTTCGCTGGGTTGGGCTTGAAGTATGGGGGGGCCGAATCTCAGGCACAGACTCAGCCCCGTTCCAGCCCCGACCCCGGCCGCGGCCCTAACCGCGGTATTAACCCCAGCTTCCCCTTAAGCCCCAGCCCCAGCTTGGACCTCAGAAGCAACTGGAATCTTAACACCAGCCCCTTCCCAAAGTTGACCCCGACTCTGTTTCCAGCTTCAGCACCAGGCGTAGGCTCAGCCACATCCCCGACCCCAGCCGGCAGGACGTGCCCCTCGGTGCCAGCCCGGCGTCGGCCCCAGTCCCAGCCAGTACTGCATTTACCTCCTACTTTACCTCCTTCAATCCCCAGCTCAACGCCACCCCGCCCGACCCCCAGTCCCGACCCCACGTCCAACCTCGCCCACAAACCCAGAACCAGGCCCAAGCCTCTCTCCGACCCTGGGCGCGCCCTCAACCTGAGTTCACCTCTTCCTTGGACTCTGGGCCTGACCTGGGCTCCCACCGAGTCCCAGCCTCCCTGCTTTGCCCCAGCTCCTGCCTCAGCCTGGCCCCCTGGCCCTGCTTCCCTTTCAGCCCCAGTAGCCCCAGCGTTGGTCCAAGCATGTCTATGCAGTATGAAAAGTTCCAGCACTCGGAGACAGAGAAGCAAAGCCAGGGGTCTAGAAACGGTAAGAGGGGTGGGGAAATGTTCCCTCCTTCAATACACTCTTCAGGGGTAGAGGGTTTCTGCTGTCATACGCGCACCCCTAACGTGTGTGGGCTGCAGGGGGGCCCCCATCCCGAGGGGGTCCGGCCCCAGCCTCTGGGGACCCCAGTGTGAAGACAGGGACAGAGAGGGCCACAGGGGGCCTGGGGTCCCTCTGCTCTGGAGGAGGCCGTGAGGGTTGGCATGGAGGGAAGAGTATTTGGGTTCAGAAGGAAGCCCACCTGTGAGCCTGGCGGGGCTCCAGCTCTCTCTGGGTCCTTCTGCCCCTCCCCCAACTCTGATAGCGTCTTGCCCATCACCGTCCCCCTCCATCTGTGGGTCCTTGTGTCCGTGCGTCCCCACGGAGGCGCGAGGGTCCCAGGTGGCTGAGGGCTTGGGCTGGTCCCCGAGGGGTCAGAGGCCTGGGCGCACCCCGCCCCACATGTCCTGCCTCGGCCTCCCAGCATTACCCGCGACAGCCCTCATCCCTGACTGGTCCCTGGGCCCTCTCCTCCTCCCTGTCCCGCCCTGACGCCCTCTCCCCTCGCAGGGCCGCCTCCGCCTCTCCACTACCTGCAGCGGCTCTGCTCTGGCCCCCGGCCCTTCCTGCTCTCCCTGGGCATCAGCCTCCTCCTGCTGGTTGGCATCTGTGTGATCGGATCCCAGAGTGAGGGGAGCGGCGTGGGCAGGGAGGAGAGAGCTCACGGGGGTGGGGCGGGGGTGGCGGCGGGTAGGGTGGCCGCTGGCTCTGTCACTTGGTGCGGTTGGCTGAGTAGCCCAGTGGCCTAACCCCTCCAGACCGGGACACCGGATACGGATAGGGCCCGTCCCTCTGGGTTGGGTCATGTGAGGAGACGGCGCACGGTGAGCCCGCTGGCTGCCGGCTCACAGAGGGCCTGATAAATCCCAGCATGCTTTGTCCCCTCCCCATCAGATTCCAAGTGTCAGAGGGACCTGGTGACCCTGGGAGCCACTTTCAGCAACTTCACCTCAAGCACCGAGGCCGAGCTCCAGGCCCTGAACGCCCAGGGTGAGCCTGGGACCCGGAAGGGGCTCCGTGGGGGCGGGGGTGGGGGTGGGGGAGGGGGTCCCGAGCACTGAGTTCCCCCCCCCCCACCACGTGTCCCCCAGGCGGCAGTTTGCAAGAAACGACAAGGTCTCTGAAAGCCGAGGTGGAAAATCACAAGCGGGAGCTGCAAGCAGGTGAGAAGCCGCGGCCCCCCGGGGGGAGGGGTGGGGGTGGGGGGGGCGGCCTCGGTGCTGACCCCCCGCCCTGCAGCCCGCAGCCTGAACGACAAGGTGTTCGCCCTGGAGAGCAAGCTGGAGAAGGACCAGCGGCAGCTGCAAGCAGGTGGGGGCCCTGTCCCCGTCACCGGGGCGTGGCGCGCACGCGGCACAGGGCGCAGAGGTCCCTAGGCTGGCCCACGCGGGGACGCCTGGCTTCCGGGGGCTCGCTGAGCCCCCCCAGGCGCTGCCCCCGCTGCCCACCTGTGTGTGTGTCCCAGATCATTCCGATACCCTCGCTCGAGTCCAGCAGCTGGCCAAGGACCTGAGAACCCTGACCTGCCAGGTGGCCGCTCTCAAGAGCAACGGTGAGGGGCCTGGGGGTGCTGCGCCCCATTTCCTGCTCGTCCCCCCACCCCCACCCCTGGGTGGCATCTCAGACCCTCCCCGTCCCCCGCCCCTCAGGCTCTCAAAGTACCTGCTGCCCGGTCAACTGGCTGGAGTTCGAGGGCAGCTGCTACTGGTTCTCGCGCTCCGGGGAGACCTGGCCGGAGGCCGAGAAGCACTGCCGGCTGGAGAACGCGCACCTGGTGGTCGTCAACTCCAGGGAGGAGGAGGTGAGCGCCTCAGTGCCCGGGTCCCCTTGAGGGCAGCGGTTCTCCACCTCGGCCGGGCTGTCGGAATCCCCGAGGGGGCTTGGTTGAGCTCTGTCACCCGCCGAGCCACTCCCAGAAGTCTCACTGGCCGGGGGCATCGGGGTAACCGTCCCCAGTGTCCCCCAACGGGCTGAATGGACACGTCAAGTTCAGAACTGCGAGTCCAGGGAGTAGGCTGGGCTGGAGAGAAGTCACCCTTGCCCTTCTGTCGCCCCAGAACTTTGTGCAGGAACATATAGGCTCCTTACACGTCTGGATGGGCCTCAGTGATGCCGAAGGAGCCTGGAAATGGGTGGATGGGACGGACTATGCGACCAACTTCAAGTGAGTGCGGCCTGGCTTTCTGTGCCCCTCTGCCCCCTTCAGCTCCCGCCCCTCCGGGGTCTGACCCCCAGTCCCTTGTCCCCGAGCCTGGGTTCTGGGCCCTCTGGCCATTGTCCTCTCTCCGCAGGAACTGGAGGCCGGGCCAGCCGGACGACTGGCATGGGCACGGGCTGGGCGGGGGCGAGGACTGCGCGCACTTCCACCCCGACGGCTGGAACGATGATGTCTGCCAGAGACCCTACCGCTGGGTGTGCGAGGCCCGCCTGGGCGTGGCCGGCTAGCGCGGTGGCCGAGCGCTGCCCGCGGGCCACCCGGCCACCAAGCTGCAGGGAGTGGGAGGGGGCCTTCCCCTGAGACCCCCCGATAGGACCCCGTGGGACAGGACTGAGCCCTGGGAGTTTGGGTCACTGCCACCATTTTGAATGTTACCCTCCTTGGTGTTCAAAAGACCATCTAGACTTCCTTCAGGTATTTGTGCGTTTGTTTTCATTTCAGCTTTACTGAGGTATAATCGACCCACCAAATTGCAAGGTGTTTGAGGTGTGCATCGTTGCGATTTGATATTTGTATACACTGTGAAAGGGTCCCCCGTGTGGTTAATCCCCTCGTGGATCCATCGTGCGCGTGTGTGTGTGTGTGTGTGTGTGCGCGCGTGCGAGAACACGCGAATCCTACTCTCTCGGTAAATCCCAATTATACGATAGCGTTCACGACTAGCGACCGTGAGATCCTGAGACCTTAGTCATCTCGTAGCTACAACTTTGTACCCTTTACCCAACCTCTCCCTACCAACCACCCCACTCCCCAGCCCCACCAGCCTACTCTCTGTTTCTATGAATTTGACCTTCTCTTTTTGTTTTTTGATTCCACATATAAACGGTACCATGCGGTATCCGCCTTTTCTCTGGTTCATTTCACTTTGGCGGAACGCCCCCAAGGTCTATCCCTACTGTTGCAAACGGTAGACTTCCCTTCCTTCTCACGGCTGAACACGGTTCCGTTGTATTATCTACACCACATCTCTATCCGTTCATCCGTTGATGAACATGCAGGTTGTTTCCATATCTTGGTTATTGTGACGGATGCTGCAGTGAATATGGGGGTGCGGCTATCTCTTTCCTGCTCTGTTTTCATTTCCTTTGGGTATATGCCCAGAGGTGACACTGACGGATCACGTGGTCATTCTATTTTGAATTTTTTGGGCAACCGTCATCCTATTTTCCATCAGCCCAAAGTTTCCTTACGCCCCGAGCCTACTTCCTTTATCTCCAGGTGCTAATATTTATGATCTGCTTTTTTTTCTCCATTGATTGGTTTCGCCTATCCTAGAATTTCACGGTATATTGTTTCGTGAAGCCATGTGTATTTCATATTGCCTGATTTTCAGCAAACTTTATTTTTTAATTGTTAAAACTTGTTTATTTTTGAGAGAGAGAGAGAGACAGAGCACCAGTGGGGGAGGGGGAGAGAGAGAGAGAGAGAGAGACATAGAATCCGAAACAGGCTCCAGGCTCTGAGCTGTCAGCACAGAGCCTGATGTGTGGCTCGAACCCGGGGACAGTGGGATCATGATCTGAGTCGAAGTTGGATGCTTAACCGACTTAGCCACCCAGGTGCCCCAATCTTTTTTTTTCTCTTTTCGATGTTTATTTATTTCTGAGAGAGAGAGAGGGGAAGGGGCAGAGAGAGAGGGAGACACAGAATCCGAAGCAGGCTCCAGGCTCCGAGCAGTCAGCACAGAGCCCAAAGTGGGGCTTGAACTCACGGACTGTGAGATCATGACCTGAGCTGAAGTCGGACGCTCAACGGACTGAGCCACCCAGGTGCCCCTTCAACAATCTTAAAATAGCAAAATGGAGAAAGTTAGGTGAGGCCTTGGAGAGTCCTATGTTATCGTAAAACGACATTTCCTTTTTACATACAGTTGAGTTCTTTTCTCTTGCTTAAAAGCTGTATAAACCTAGGGTGATAAAAAAAAAAAAAAGGCAATTCTTTAATTTCTTTGAAGAGCCCAGAGTTGGGGAAATGTTGCTTAGATGCCCAGGTGTATTGGTTAGCTATTGCTGTGTAACATCCATCCCAATGCTCAGTAGCTTAAAACAATAAACATTTATTATAGCTCGTGAGTCTAGAGGTCAGCTGGATGGTTTCTGGTCTGGCCAGAGTCGCCCACGCATTTGTGGTCAGCTGGCGGGTAGGCTGGGAGCTGGCTGGTCTAGGATAGCCTCACTCCCTGACATCTGGTTGGCTCTGAGCTGGGACAGCGTGGACGTCTGGATCGTGTTAGGCTGGTCTGGGCTTCTTGGCACAGTGTTCGGGCTGGTTTCAAGGGAGTAAGCGGAAGAGTACAAGAAGTCTGGACTCTTAGCTCTGGAACCGAAGCATCACTTCTGTTTCAGGCTATTGGCCAAAGTAGATCACGCAAGGCAGCCCACGTTCAAGGAGGTGGGAAATAGGGCTTTTGATTGAAGGAGCTGCAAATCCTATCGTAGAGAGGACGGATACCGTGATGGGCGGAGATGGCTGTTTTTGCGATCCATCTAGCTCGCCATCTCAGCCACAAAGAGCCAACATCTCACTAAGGATTCCCACAAAAAGAGAGGGCAGGATCCACTGATTGCTAGATTCCCTCCACCGAGAAACCTGCCTGCATATAGGAGGATTTCCTTATTTTTTTTTAATATTTTTTCAATGTTTATTTACTTTATTTTATTTTATTTTTTTCAGAGGGAGAGAGACAGAGCATGAGCAGGGGAGGGGCAGAGAGAGAGGGAGACACAGAATCCGAAGCGGGCTCTGGGCTCCGAGCTGTCGGCACAGAGCCCGCCGCGGGGCTCGAACCCGCGAACTGTGAGGTCGTGACCTGAGCCGAAGTCGGACGCTTAACCGACTGTTCCAGGAGGATTTCAATTAGTATTAATTAAAGTCAAAGAGGGTGGTGTCAAAGGGAAGGTATGGGAAGGGCCAAGTTTAGCTCTGGGGAGGCAGCCCGCTTCCACTCCTCCCTGCCCGCATCACTTGGAAATCATCAGGCTGGAGCCGGAGGGGTCTTGGTAGGAAGTGCTCTGAGGACAGCAGGAAGTGATGGGGTCCAGAGGGCACTGCCCAGTGTGGAAGAGGTTACATAAGGAGCATCGGTACCCAGCTGGTTCTGTGGGCACCAAATACTGCGACCCAGGGCGGCCAAACGCACAGAACATTAAAACAACACCAATAATATTGCAAATATATTGCAAAAAAAAAAAAAAAAAAGATGGCAAAGAAATATCGCAATAAAACTTCCAAGTATGTTTCACATATCATTTACACAACCTGACTTAATTAATTCTTGTTCTGCTGGATTTGGCGTCAACATTCAGGTTTCATGAAGTTCTCTGTGTCCGAACTAGAATAATCCGGGAAATCCCGACTCAGCCTGACGATAGAAATGAAGGGGTCGAAACATGTCTGCTCCGGAGCTCATCCTCATGAGTCTGTTCCTTGAAATAACTGTGCTCAAAAATACTTGGTACGATGCTTTTCGTGGGGCATACAAAATTTCTGTACACATTACGACATATAGATTGCTCTTAAATTTAACAGAAAGGAATTAATACCACGTGTTTGGTTTATTTCGTCATTTATATACTTAGTTTCAAACCTTCCCGGGCTTAGAGTATATTTCCCTGAAGGGGCGCCTGGCGGGGGGCAGTCGGTTGAGGCTCAGTCTTAATCTCAGCTCAGGTCACGATCTCACGGTTCGTGGGTTCAAGCCCCACATTGGGCTCTGAGCTGACAGTGCGGAGCCTGCTTGGAATTCTCTCCTTCTCTCTATGCCCCTCTCCTGCTTGAGTTCTATCTGTCTCAATATAAATAAACTTAAAAAAAAAAAAAGGATAAATCAGCTCTACGTGGAAAGATTGTCAGGGTATGTCATGAAATGGGAAAATTAAGGTACAGAATAATAGTATATATGTATGCTACTCTGCATAAAAAAGAAATACGTTTGTAAATGCATAGAGTATCTCAGGAAGAATACACATGATGTGATGATTATTTATTTGGCTTTCGGGGAAAATTGAGTGGCTAGGGGAGAAAAGGAAGGGAAAATTTTCACGGTGTGCTTTTTTCAACTTGGTGTCACGTGCAGATATTACTCATTTAAAACAAACAAAATGAAAATGCAGAAGGTCCAGGTGGCGGTCCATTTATATAGCTGAATTTTATTGATCTTAAAAATAACTAGATAATTCGGGTCGCCTGCCTGACTCAGTCTTTTTTTTTTTAATTAAAAAATGTTTTTTAATGTTTATTTATTTTTGAAAGAGAGACACAGAGTGTCAAGGGGAGGAGGGGCAGAGAGAGAGGGAGACACAGAATCCGAAGCAGGCTCCGGGCTCCGAGCTGTCAGCACAGAGCCCGATGTGGGGCTCAAACCCGCGAACCGTGAGATCACGACCTGAGCTGAGGTCGATGCTTAACTGATTGAGCCCCCCAGGTTCCCCTTTTTAAGTTTGTTTTTGAAAGACAGCACACACACGTGAGTGAGCGGGGTAGGGGCAGAGAGAGAGAGAGAGACAGGGGATCCGAAGCAGGCTCTGCCCTGACAGCAGAGAGCCTGATGCAGGGCTCGAGCTCACAAACAGTGAGATCATGACCTGAGCCCTTGAGCTCATGAACTGTGACATCATGACCTGAGCCGAAGTCAGACGCTTAACTGACTGAGCCACCCAGGTGCCCCAGAGCATGTGACTCTTGATCTGGGGGTTGTAAGTTTGAGCCCCATGTTGGATGTAGAGATTGCTTAAAAATAAAATCTTAAAAAAAAAAAAGAAACCTAGATAATTCCAATGTGACTTAAACCATTCTAGGTTGCAGGAAAAGATTGCTAGCTCGCTAGCTTAGTTTTCTTCTTTTTTTAAAGTGGGCGTTACACCCAGTGTGGGGCTTGAACTCATGACCCTGAGGTCGAGCATCTCATGTTCTACCATAAAGAGAGTAAACATGCAAAAGTTCTAGCTGAAATACCGGCCAGTAGAAACCACCAGTGCATCCAAAGAATACTGTGCAATAAATGGCAAAGTAGGATTTTTTCCAGATACACAAGGGTGGTTCAGCATCTAGATTCTAACATCTAACTTTCTAACTTTCCAGCTCAACACAACCATGGAGAAAGAGAAATCCATAGGACACTGGCTTCCAGAAGATATTGCATAAAACCCACAAGCCATTCGTGAACTGTGAAAACTTGAGTCGAAACAGAAGAAAATCCAAAAGCCATCAGCAAACTGATCAGCAGAGGGCTGAAACATTTCATTAAAAATCAGGTCTCGCCATCCCAGGGGAAGAGACTGTATCAGTGAAGGGGCAGGTGAGGGCTTCCTTCTCACGGCCTCACCCGTCAGTGGGACAGACATTTGAATTACTAACTACAAGTGAATGACAGCCCAGAGGGTGAAAACACAGATTTACGGAGGGATTTAGAACTGGGGGGGATTCCAAGCAGCCCGCCCTGAAGAAGTGAGATTTAAGTGATATTTGAAGGATGAGCAGATTTTTTTTAAATGTTTATTTATTTTTGAGAGAAGAGAGGGAGACAGAGAGAGAGAAAGCATGAGTGGGGGAGAGGAGCAGAGAGAGAAGAGACAGAATCCCAAGCAGGTTCCAAGCTGTCAGTCCAGAGCCCGACTCAGGGCTCGATCCCACAAACCATGAGATCATGACCTGAGCCGAGATCAAGAGTCTGAGGCTTAATGGACTGAGCCACCCAGGTGCCTCTTTTCAGTTAATGTCTTTCTGCACCACTTGGATTTTCTAACTGCATAAAGCGTATTTTTTTTTTAATTAAAAAAGACCAACAAACATATGACATTGAAGAATACTAGTGAGGGGGCACCTGGGGGGCTCAATCGGTTGAGGGCTCGACTCTTGATCTCAGCTCAGGTCACGATCTCACGGTTCTTGAGATTGAGCCCCGCTTTGGGCTCTGCCCTGACAGCATGGAGCCTGCTTGGGATTCTCTCTCTCTCTTCCTCTCCCTCTGCCCCTCCCCTGCTCACATGTGCATGCTCTCTCTCTCTCTCTCTCTCAAAACGAAATAAACTTAAAAAAAAAAAGGAAAAATACTAATTAGAAAATTTCACTAGCTCTCACAAGCCCTCCAAGTTTGGAATGAGCGAGTCAAGGTCATGCTGTAACTGTCGCCCCCCCCCCCCCCCCGCGTCCCCCGCAGCAAAGACAAAATCAAGTACAGCCTGATTGGGATGCGGCAGTGTTTCCAGAGTCACAAAGAGGAGACTGTCCCAGCTCTGAAAAGTCAGAATCCTTGGAGGGGGCTTGGTTAGATGAGGGTGTACAATTGGTTGTAGGTTCTGAATATTAAGACTATCCATGTCCAGGGGCACCTGGCTGGCTCAGAAGAACGTGCCACTCTTGATCTTGGGGTTGTGAGTCCCAGTCCCACGTTGGGTGTAGAGATTACTTAAAAATAAAATCTTAATTTTTAAAAATTTTATTTTAGAGAGCAGGGGAGGGGGGCAGAGGGAGAGAGAGAGACTCCCAAGCAGGCTCTATGGTCAGCACAGAGCCCAACCTGGGGCTCAGTCCCACGACCCTGGGATCACGATCTGAGCCCCAAATCAAGAGTTGGACGCTGAACCGACTGAGCCACCCAGGCGCCCCCAAAATAAAACCCGACTCTTGATTTCAGCTCAGGTCATGATCTCGTGGTTCGTGGGTTCGAGCTCTGCATTGGGCTCCACGCTGAGAGTGCAGAGCCTGCTTGGGATTCTCTTTCTCTCTCTCTGTCTGTCTCTCTCAAAACAAACAAACACACTTAAATGATTTTTAAAAAGTCAATGTCCAGAAAGCAGGCAGGGACTAGGAGGAAGTACAAATACCCAATGGCATTGGAAATTTCCCATGCTGGCTCTCTAACTTTGCAAGCAAACCCTCTGTATTCAGAGTTACACAAGACCTTCTTCTGAAGAAGGACTTTGGTTCGAAAGAGAGAAAACTGCCCTCTGGTGATTATGTAAGCTTCTCTAAGCTGCTTCCGGAAACAAGGAGGCTTAGGTAAGGAGGTGATGCGCGACACCTGTTTCTTTGGACCCGTTTGAACCCCTATCAGAATCCTGTATTGGAAGGACTCTTTGGTTATAAACTACAGAAAAATCTCCGGGTTTAGGTAATGCAAAAAGACCATTTGTTCTACAAGGGAGTCTCACACAACCTGTTAAGGGCTGAATTGGGTGCTCCCAAAAAGAGATGTTGAAGTCCTAACACCGGGACCCGTGCCTGTGACCTTCTTTGGAAATAGAATGGCTGCGGATGTAAGCAGTTTAGATGAGGTCACAGTAGGGTACGGTGGGTCTTTAACCCAATATGCCCGCTGTCCACATCCGGAGAGGAGAGGCCCAGACACCCAGGGGAGAAAGCCACGTGGCCACCCAGGTGGCAGGTCAAGGACTGCCCACCAACCACTGGCAGCTGGGAATTGGGGAGGAAGGCTCCTCGCCTCCAGGCTTCAGAGGGAGCGCGCTGACACCTAGATTTCGGGCTTCGGCCTCCACAACCGTGAGACCATCCACTTCTGTCATTTGGGGGGGGTTCTGGGGTAAGCCAACAGGCCAGCCCAGGGCTGGGGAGGGGCTGAAGCCCTGGGACGGACTGGAAAGGGGAGCTGGAGCCCCGAGGGTCTCTTTCCCCTCCCTGCCATCCGCTTCACCCCTCTTTCTCCCTGCAGACCATCATTCTCTGGGGTCCCCGGCCGCTCTTTCCCCCGCCCCGCTCGGGGTTGCAGGTCTGGGGCAGCGGCAGGTCCAGGGTCAGCCCCGCCTCCGTCCTCTAGGCAGCGCTGGATTAGGATTGGCTGCAGCCCGTTAGGGCACGCCTACTCTCTATTGCCTCCGATTGGCTTTAGGGGTGGACATGTGACTCCGTCCTGGCCAATGAAACGTGAGGATCCGGAAACCGGCTGGGGCTTCTGCGAAAGAGTTTGCCTTCCAGGAGGGGAGCTCCGCTGGTTTCCCGGCTGCTCGGGGTACTTCCTTGGGGGAGGACAGGATGTTTGCGGTAGTGACGGGTGGCTCACGACTGTGGAGGGAAAGCCAAGGGTCAGGCGTGTACTTAGCTGCTGTAGCAGGACGAGCCAGCTACCTGACCCCTCGGGGGAAGGCGGAGAGCTGGGTGTTGGGTGCGTCCAGTACCAGCTTCATGCCATGCGCGGAGCGAGGTGCCCTGCACAGCCGGCGTCTCATGTGGCGTGAAATACACGTTGCACCCAGAGTTGCCTCACCTGGAGCTTTGAGGAAAAGAAGGACAAGAGTCCGAACAGAATCTGGAGAGCAATGCACGCATCACTGGCTACGAAGGAAGACAAGTGCCTCTAAGCAGTGCCCTGAGCATGACTAGGATTTGAAATGCCAGCGTGAGTCATAACCGGTCAGGTTTTATAAATGGAAAAGCGATCCGGCTGCGTATCGTTCACAGGGTGCGTGATTGCTTCGCAGGGGTGGATGGACACCGTCTGTTGTCATTCGACGGAATGGTTTCAGAACGAGAGCGGAAAATCATTAGATAAACGAGGCTAAGCCGTGCCCCGCCCTCCTAACTCCATCCGTTTCCTACAGGTTGATTTGCACCGCCCGAGAATAGGGGACAAAATGCCAATCCACCAAGGCGTAGCCAATACTGCCTAAAATTAGCTACTTCAGAAGTTAATGCGTGAACTCTCTGGTTTCATACCCTGACCACGCCCCTAGGAATGGAGTCCTTCTGTCCCAGAAAGTCATAGAAACAGAATGTGTACGAGCCGACTGCCCTTGACGTCTGTCAGAAATCCTACACATGGCGGTTGCAAAAAAAAATTTTAAAATAAAAAAGATCGTTCCCTCTGTCCGCAAAACGTTTGTCTAGCTGTGCTCTGCTGAAGCCCCTTGGGATTCTGTCCATCCAGCAGTGGGACAGGATGGGATGGGAAGTTACCTTGTTTCCATTACATCCGCCCCTTGGTGGGGGGATAATCCTGAGATCTTTACCAGTTCCCTGACCACCAGTCACAGCCAGTCCCGAGATGCAGGCAGGTCTATTCTCAACTGTAGGGACTGGGGTTAACCCCTTCCAGCCTCTGCTGTCCTCATCCAACCACTGCTCTTCAGGTTTTTCTGGATTCTCAGGATGTCTCCTCTCTTAAACCGCAAGATCTTCTCTTCTTAAAAAGTCAAAGAAGGATTGGGTCACCTGCCTTCTGGCTCTTTCTGCTTGAGAATTACCCCCATTACCTTACCTGGCCCTGGAAACGGCTCGAATCAACATTGTCCTGTCCCAATTGTGCATGTTGTGAATCACAGTGAAGTAGGCAACGAATCAAACTCCTGATCTTCTGTTTGGGACCCGAGGACACTCAAAGCCTCTAGTCTACTCCTTTCAGGGGAAGCCATCCACCACGGCCATCGCTACACCAACATGCTGAGACACTGTTGCCACATGGAACCCCACCAGCCCCAGCACGGTTGCAGTGGACCAGCTCAGGTCCCAACCTCACTACTGTGCCCAAAACGGTGGCAGCAGCTGTGGACCCTCTCTGCTGGAAATCGTTCTAATAGTTTTGATAGTTTTTTTTTTTTTCTTGTTCATATTTTTTAAAATATTTTTTTTTTGTTTATTTGTTTTTGAGAGACAGAAAAAGACGGAGCACGTGCGGGGGAGGGGCAGAGAGAGAGGGAGACACGGAACCCGAAGCAGGCTCCGGGCTCCGAACTGTCCGCACAGAGCCCGAGGCGGGGCTCGCACTCGCGAACCGAACGGTGAGATCATGACCTGAGCGGAAGTCGGACACTTAACCGATTGGGCCACTCAGGTGCCCCTTCTTATTCATATTTTAAAATTATCTTCTCTTTATTCAAGCATATTAGATTTAGTTATTTTGTATTTTCCCAATAATTCTAACATGTAAATACACAGGTCTAATTCTGATGTTTGCTATTTCTGCTGACTCTTACTTCTGATGCCTCGTTATCTTTGTGTGTTATGATTTCTGGGCCTGTGTCACCACGCTGAAGCTGAGGATAAGAGAACTCACAAGGTTTTCAGGGTGGATTGAAATGATAAAGGGACTCGCGCTCGGGCCTAAAGAATCTGGCGCTTGTCCTGAGGGCAGTGGAGAGCCTTTGAAGGCAGATAAGATTTGAATTTTGAAACAAATCACTCTGCGGGCTGTGAAGAGACTGGATTGCCCGGGCCAGCTGGAGGCAAGGAGACCAGTTAGGATGTGGGTGTGGTCATCTGCGCTGGGGGAAGGGAGCTATGCATTTATTTATTGCTGCTGTATTGATGTCCACTTCCCGCCGGACATTATGTGAGGTCCTTTACCCAGAGTCTAGGTGTTTCTTCCCGTTGTGTGTATGTGCGGTGGAGGACGGCGGAGCTTGTGGTAAAAATCAGAGGCGACAAATCACATCAATAGTAACCAAGGAACCCCCCAGCAGAGGCTGGCCCTCTAGAATAATCTTGGGTTTTTCAACCTTCCCAAGTTGGCATTCATAAATGGCTCCAACGATACGCTTGGCTTCCTACACAGCGACAATTCTAACGTTTCCTTTCTTCCTACCTGACCCCGAATGGTGTGTAGGGACCCACCCTGTTCCATATGGCCGTGTGCTTCAGGTGAGGCTGGCTCCAGCCCAGCCCCAGAGGTAGTTAATCAGGGTGGTCCCATCCGCCTTGTCAGCGACTGGTTTAATCATGGGATACCAATCTGGCCACTTCTGGGGCCGTTGGAAAAGATTTCCTTCCTGCTAAGCGGGACACATCGGGAGAGATGTTACGCCTGGATACCATGCTGTAACGGTAAAAGGAAAAGGCTAAAACACGGAGGGCAACAGAATGAGAACACAGGGAGAACATGGTGCCCTGATGATGTCGTGCCGCTGATGCGCTAGCCCTGGGTATTCCTACCTCCAGTTTCATCGATACGCGAGATAATATACTTTCTTATTGTCTAAGCCAAGTTTTTGCTACTCGCAGCCAACGAGCACGCGTCTTATGCTTTCCCGAAGGGTCTGTGATCCTAAGCAACACAATCTTCCCTTCCTTCTGGGGCTCATATTACCAAGAACTGCCATCCGCTGGGATCTCCGGGTACGGCCACTTCTCATCACCATCCGCAATACCCGGTGACATCACGGGGAAGTTGGACCCGTAACTGGAGACAAAGACAAACGTGAAAGGGAGAGAGCCCCGACTGGGGCGGGGGTGTGGGATAACGGGTGGAGTGTATGGTGTAGGGCAGGGCGGCAGGGCCGAAGGCTGCTTGAGCCCCGGAGGTCGGTTGGTTGGCAACTTCGGGAGTTCCCCAGGCGAGATCTGAAACTGGCTCCTGGACACGGAGGACAGGGAGAGACCAAAGAAAGAGGTGGCCACCCCGGGTTGTTAGATGACAGTTTTTTTTATGAGAATTTTTTTTAACGTTTATTTTTTTTATTTTTGAGACAGAGAGAGAGACAGAGCATGAACGGGGGAGGGGCAGAGAGAGAGGGAGACACAGAATCTGAAACAGGCTCCAGGCTCTGAGCCATCAGCCCAGAGCCCGACGTGGGGCTCGAACTCACGGACCGCGAGATCGTGACCTGAGCCGAAGTCGGCCGCTTAACCGACTGAGCCACCCAGGCGCCCCGATGACAGTTTTAATAAGCAGGGAAAACTCCTATGCAAGGCTGGTCTTGGGCGGCAGCAAGATGAGTAGGTCTCAGCACTTGCCCGCCAGACTCTTAAACGTTTACACAGAAGCCTTAACAGGGTTCACTCATGTGTCCGGGCCAGATGGTCTCAACGACACATCGCTCTCTCAAGGCCGCATCCTTGAAAATGGCAGAATGTGTGCTCTAAGGACAGGAGAGTGGGTAAGGAGGCTCTGGTTGCTGGGGTCAAGCTCCAGGGTCCCTTGCCCGTCGGGTCCTCTTGATGACCTTCTCCAGCAAGGTCAGTGCCAAAATGGATAATCACATTCGGGAGGGCTTAGGAAGACAGCCTCCTCAATAAAGCCAAGCTAGAAACTCCATGGGTTAGTCCGAACAGGCAGAACACAAAAACTAAGCACTAACTCTCTGGGCCGAGTTTCCCCTTTTCCTTGGGGCCCCTCTCGCTCTGCCTCCATCCTGAGGGCCCAGGTGCACATGGTTCCTCTCACGGCTGTGGCCTGAGGCCGCACACAACACTCTCCTTGGGTTCACGAGCCCCGGTGAACTGGGATAGGATTTTCTTAAAGACCTAAGCAAACACTCGGGGATCCACAGCTTTCCCCCATGTGTTTGTTTAGACAAACAAACCCTTAAATAGAGCTTCCTTCCTGCTAGGGATTGTTCCAAATGCTTTACAAATCCCCACAACAACCTGAGAAGTTGTGCCGATAATAACAAGGTATTGCCATCATCATGTTTTCTTCTCTGAAGTAGGTGCTATTTTACCACGGTGTGTTTTACGGACGAGGGAGCCGCTGCACAGACAGGTCACATAATTTGTCCCAGGGGCGCCTGGATGGCTCAGTCCTTGAAGCGTCCGACTTCAGCTCAGGTTACGATCTCACAGTTCGTGGGTTCGCGCCCCGCCTCGGGCTCTGTGCTGACAGCTCAGGGCCTGGAACCTGCTTCGGATGCTGTGTCTCCCTCTCTCTCTGTGCCTCCCCCCGCCTCAAGAATACATAAACATGAAAAACAATTCAAAATAATTTGTTCTAGGTGATTCAGCTGGTAAGTGGCAAAGCCAGAATTTAAACCTAGGCAGTCTGGTTACAGGGTCCCTGTTCCTCCCACCAGACCGTATTACCTCTCAATATCGAGTATATTAAAATACACTTACATTGCACACAAAACATAATATGTTTGCTGTTAAGGTGTTTGAAAGGGTTTTCTTTTTTAGAATTTCCTGCAAGGAACGGATTGAATCCACGAACACTCAGGAAATTCTAGGAAGTGAGAAAAACTAATCTACAGATTGTGTGCCGATGTAATGAAACTTTAGGAATATGAAATTTAACCAAGATGTTGATTGGCTACCGTGGTATTTTGCACACATTTCCTTAGACGTTTATTAATTTAGATTTTTGTAGTTTTTGGCTTTTAGAATATACTTTTTTTTCAGGTCCGTAACATATCTGTAAGCACTCGGAAAGCTTCTGGTCCTGAGCCCTGTGTACTCAGGGGACGAATCAGCTCTCCTCAAGGACAACAGGGAAATAAACCCACAAGCCACGAAGAACAACCCAGCTTTATGTACCATGGAGTTCAGGCTCCAGTCTTACCCCACACTGCTGCTCACTGTTCCCAGCAATCACTGGCTGCTGTCCCAAGACATCCGAGCCCTGGGCACCAACTTGTCACCTCCCGGATCTCTGGGGCCAGGACGGGTAAGCTCATAACCCGTAAGTCACATGCCTCTGCTAGGCAGCTGGTCGACCGGATGCCCAAGGCCTCGCCTCCACCTCTGTAGGCCCAGCCCGATGTGACTTCCTTTCAGGCCAGCCCCTGCCGCCACCCTGTTCAAATAGACAGTAGACACTAGACTCACAAATGTGCTTTGGGTCGGTCCCATTGCGAGAAGTTCCTGGTTGTAAACCAAGAAAGAGAGACACGCCCGGACTTGAGACCGGGGGAGGAAAGTTGGGTAAAGGCCACCTGCCTGAATGGAAGAGAGAGAAGGAAGGGACCCTTTGGGGGAAGCACTGCTCGGGACTGAAAATGCTTTGCAAGTAGGGAGAGGCTGGAGAAGGCTTTGCAGAGGAAATGACCCTGAAGTGTGGGCCGGGACAAAGGAGATTTGGGCAGACAAGAGGGGCTCTGTGGGAGGCCGGGACCCCGAAGGGAAAGACCCACCCTGCACACAAGCCAGAGGTCCTGTGGCCTCAGGGTCACAGAGACTTCGGGACTTGCCCACCCACTGCTCCTGGTGTCTGTGCAGGGAGCTCTTCCTGGGGCGGAAGAAGACAGCCCCCCCTCCTGCTTACTTGATCCCCAAAGCTCTGCCTTACACATGTTTGGCTCTAGGATGTCCAAGTGACATCCCGGCAGGGGCGGGAAAACCTGTTCTCTCACTCCCTGTCTCCTCCCACCTTGGCTTTGGTCCTGGAAGACGGTGCTCCGCAGGGAAGCAGAATCCCAAGCAAGCAGGGTCCCGGTAGCCCTAGGCAGATGTGAAGGGTTGTCGGGTTGTCAGCTTCGGGAGTCCCCTAAGGGGCGAGTCCTTTAAGTCCAATGCAAGGTCGCAGGCTGGGGCTGGGAAGGCAGACAGCAGCCCAGAGGATGCAGAGGTAGCTAAGAATTTGGGTTACTGCAGAGGGGAAATGACAGCCCTCACCTCTGGCCCTTTGTGGCGTGACTCCCCCTCTGGAATCAAGACAGGAGGCCTGCAGGGAGCTGGAGACCACACTGGACCGAGAGAAGATGAAAGGGTGGCTGCCTGTGGCCAGAAGAACGGGAGGAAACGGAACGAAGGGCCACCCACACTTGGTCTACGCTTTGCTGAGACATGATTGACGTGTGCCTCGTTATTTTTTCTAATTGTTTTTTAATGTTTTTATTTTTGACAGAGAGAGAGAGAGAGAGAGAGAGAGAGAGTGCATGTGGGGGAGGGGCAGAGAGAGAGGGAGACACAGAATCGGAAGCGGGCTCCAGGCTCCGAGCTGTCTGCACAGAGCCAGATGCGGGGCTCGAACTCATGAGCTGTGAGATCGTGACCTGAGCCGAAGTTGGACGCTCAACCGACTGAGCCACCCAGGCACCCCGCCTCATTATTTTTGATGGAGACAAGAATCCACCTACCTAGGGATGCTGAGGGCACAGGTGCTCTTTCCCGGTGTCCCTTCCAGCTAGGACGAGAGCACGTGACTGGGGTTCAGGTGGTCAGGAGCACAGACCCTGGGCTTGGGTTTAGGCCCGGTGGTGGCAGAGAGCCAGAAGCAACGTCTAGTGGCCCGCGGTGACAGCAGTGGCCCTTGTAAGTCATCTAGGCCCTCGGCAGACCATTTTCTGCCAAAGTTCTGTAGCCTTCTGGGTAATTCCGAGACTACCTGGTGTCCTGTAATCCGCCATTTCTCTCCTTCAGTAAGTCAGAGTTAGCGCCCATGGCCTGTAATTAAGAGCTTTGACACAGACGTGAGCCAAAGTCCCAGAACCAGAAAATGCCAGGTAAGACACTTTTGGACATTTAGACACACAGACCAGGCTCAAAGCCTTCAGCGGAGTGCTCCGGCTCTCCCGATCCCTTCTCATTGGAAACTGGGCTTCCAGAAAGACCCAGGAGCCAGAGGCTGCCGGCCTTCCCCTTGGGAAGGGGTCTGGGGAGGCAGGGGTAGTGGCAGAGGGACAGGATGGGGCTGGGCTGCAAGAGGCATGGGTTGGTAGGGGGAGTCAGTGAGGAGGAAGGGAGGGTAGGATCCGGCCCGGCCCAGACTCCAGCCTCAGCTCTGTCTTGCGGGTTCTGACTGTGACCCCGTCACCAGGCTCCTTCAGCCACAGACTCAGCAAATCCCTTACCCAGGCCCAGCCCCCCACAGGCAGTTCAGGGGACCCGGCCTCGTTCTCCATTCACATGTGGTCACCCAAGGGGACTCGTTCCCTGCCCACCACGAGCCCCACCGTCCTGGGTGGGCGCCTTTGCCCCCTGCTTTGTTGCCTACCACCCCCCTCTTTTCAGAGCATCTCAGCCCATGTGCTGGCCTGGCCCTGACCCACAAATCCGGACCTTTGCGTCCCCATCCCCTTCCTGGGTCATGTTTCCTTCCACTTTTCCAGGCCTTGGCTCTGGGCTTTGAGGTCTGTGCTGACTTCCCAAAGCCTGGTCTCTGGGTGCGCTGAAGGAGAAGATTTTGGGGGTGATGGGGTAAGAGGCAGCTCTGATATTTATTTTTAATGCTTATTTATTTTTGAGAAAGAGAAGGAGAGAGAGAGAGTGAGCAGGGGAGGGGCAGAGAGAGACAGGGAGACACAGAATCCGAAACAGCTCCAGGCTCTGAGCTGTCAGCACAGAGCCCGACGCGGGGCTCGAACTCACCAGCCCCGAACTCACCCAGGCGCCCCAAGAGGCAGCTTTGTTAGGCACGCGGAAGCCCAAGGTCAGCTGGGCCAAACTCCAGAAAGCGTCAGACTTTGCCTACCTGGAGTACAGCCCTGTGTCCCTGCCTGCCCCCTTCCCTCCCACCGGCCTTCCGCAGAAGGATCCCACCCGGCAGGTGGACCCAGGGGATGGCGGGGCCCAGTTTAGGACTTCCCTGGGGTTTCAGAGCCGCTGGGGCCCCGAGAACCTCCTGCAGGTGCTGCCTTGGGAAAGTCCCAGAGCTATTTTATAGTTACAGCCCCAAACGCTCCTGGATCCCAAATTACGAGCAGACTTTGACCCTCTCTTTTGATCTCCCTGGCTCAGCGCCTGTGTCTGGGGCTTTCTCCCTGTGGGCAGGCAGCGGCACCCAGGCCCATCACAGCCACCGCTTGGGATGCCGCCCCACCCCCATCCAGTCTGCTCAGCCCATGAATCCCCTGTTCCGTGTTTTCTCTGGATTAGTTGTCACCTTGCACCTTGGGGTCAAAGACCCGGAGATCAATAGTGCCGGGGCCTGCCTCCCAGGCAACGTGGGGGTGAGGGGCAGAAGACAAACAATGGTGAGTGTTGTTCCTGCAGGCCCAGAAGATTCCATGGGGGTTAAGTAGGCAGGGGAAGCAACCATTGCTGATTAGCGGTGGGTGGGGTCGGGGCCGACTTCCCCCAGGGGCTTGGCTGCACCCTCAGTGGAGACTTGGTGGAGAAAAACTTAAATGCTTTGCTTTGTCACTTAAAGCATTATTTTCCCGTGAAAATGTGCGTCGAAGGTTATGAAGCAGAGGGGGCGCCCGGCTGGCTCAGTGGGTGCATCGTGAGTCTCTTGATCGCGGGGTCGTGAATTCGAGCCGCATGTTGGGTGTAGAGATGACCTAGAGAAAACTTGGGGGCACCTGGGTGGCTCAGTCTTTTCGGCGTCCGACTTCGGCTCAGGTCACGATCTCGCGGTTCGTGAGTTCGAGCCCCGCGTCGGGCTCTGTGTGACAGCTCGCAGCCTGGAGCCTGCTTCGGATTCTGGGTCTCCCTCTCTCTCTCCGCCCCTCCCCTGCTCACCCTCTGTTTCTCTCCGTCTCTCAGAAGATAAAATAAAATGTTTAAAAAAATCAAAAATAAAATAAAACTTAAAAGATTAGAATGAGGTAGGCTGCAGACCTTCACGTGAATTTTCAGCGTAAAACAAGATATTTCAGAGAAATTTCCCACCTCAAAAAAAGGTGTCTCGCCCCGGACTCTCCTGCCACCCCCCCCCCCCCCCCCCCCCCCTGGGGTGTTCCGTCATCCTCTGTGTTCAGCTTCTGATGTTCGCGAATGCTACTACGTCAGTGGAAATTTTCGAGAGGCATCGGTCCCTGGGAAAACGTCTCAACCCTCCAGTCTGGTCTTCAAGACCTGGGATGACGGGAGCCTCTTCTACCCTGGCGGCTTTGTCCTGCGCTGTTCTGTATGCTCTCTCGTCTCCGCACAGTCGCTTGTCACGGCCCCCCAAACGATAAATAATATGCCAAGCTGGTGCCTGCATTTGTGATTTTCCACAAGCCGCTCCCTTTGCCTGGAGTGTCCCCGCCCACGGCAACCATCTGGCAAACTCCTACTCATCCTTCAAGACCCAGCTTCAAGGGCTCCTCTTCTGTGAAGCCTTCCCAGCAGACCTGAGCGAATGAATGAGTCAGCTCCTCCCGTGCACCGCTCGGTGGGGTCTGTGTCCCTCTCCCTGTGTCGGGCTCTCTGTATCTCACCTTTGCCCTAGTTTGAGTGTGGGGGCTCGGAAGGGAGAGACGGCAACATTCGACCGAGCAGGGGCCCCGTGGGGTCCAGCCGGGGTCCCCCAGAGCAACCGAGACCAACATTCTCGAGGTCCTGTCCTCATAGGTGTAGACACACAGCGACTCATTTAATCCCCTACCAACGCTACCACATAGCCACTATCATTACCCCCATTTTAGAGATGGGGAAACTGAGGCACAGGGAAGCTGCGTAACTTGCTCACCATCATACGGTTAATAAGCGGCTGAGCTGAGAAAGTCCAGCTTGGAGTCCGTTCTCCCGACCTCCGACGCTGTGTTGGCCCCATAAGCAGAAGCTGTAAAGTGATGGTCATTTTGGCTAAGAATATAGGGAGCGTGAGACAGAAAATGACCGTGCGCTTTCACCACCCATCAGCCCAGTCCCAGGCCCTGGGATGCCCTCTAGGTTCACAGGTGGCCCGTAAAGGTGCTTAGGGTCACTTTGTACAACCGCCGGACCCAGGGGCGCCGGCCTCCTCTTTGAGCGCTGCGTGTTTACTCCACCAAGGAGAGCGGACAGTGCGAGCTTTGTTTCAGAGGGGGTACAGCTTGCAGCAGAGTCCTCAGCAGCAGGCTTGGGAAGTGGGGGTCTGCCGGCTCCGCCTTTCAGGTGCCTCTCACAACAGCAGCCCTGGCTGGAGGGAAACCAGTGAGACCACTTTCCTAGGGTGCACGGGGAAAGACCACTTTCCTGGGGTGCACGGGGAAAGACCACTTTCCTAGGGTGCACGGGGAAAGACACTTTCCTAGGGTGCACGGGGTAAGACCACTTTCCTGGGGTGCACAGGGCAGGACCACTTTCCTAGGGTGCACGGGGCAAGACTACTTTCCTAGGGTCCACGGGGCAGGACCACTTTCCTGGGGTGCACGGGGCAGGACCACTTTCCTG
>NC_064814.1:56632552-56666655 GCF_023721935.1 Panthera uncia
CACGGGGCAGGACCACTTTCCTGGGGTGCACAGGGAAAGACCACTTTCCTGGGGTCCACGGGGCAGGACCACTTTCCTGGGGTGCACGGGGTAAGACCACTTTCCTGGGGTGCACGGGGCAGGACTGTAAACCTTCAGGGACTCCTGCTCCCCATCCAGGACATTTCAAGGAGTGGGCATCGCACCTGCAAAAATTCACAAGCGAGAAAAAGCCAGGCATGTCCTCGGAGCAGGTGAGGCACTGATGGCTGTAAGGGCACAGGAGAGAGGGGAGAGGGGGAGTCTACTTTCGACTGTTACAGGCCTAATCCCCAAAGTAGAGAAACGTGGTCGTTTTCCTCCAATTTGCAGATACTCTCTCAACAATTAGGGAACACTGCCCCCACGTGGCTCTCGGGTGACGCCTGCTCCAAACTGGAGATTGCCACATTTTCTATGATATTGCGCAATGATTAAACCAAAGAACACATCTCTTGATTCACTTTTTTTTTTTTTTTAACGTTTATTCGCTTTTGAGAGACAGAGAGAGACAGAGCATGAGCAGGGAAGGGGCAGAGACGGAGACACAGAATCCGAAGCAGGCTTCAGGCTCCGAGCTGTCAGCACAGTGCCCGACGCGGGGCTGCAACTCACGAACTGTTGAGATCATGACCTGAGCCGAAGTCTCCGCTTAGCTGACTGAGCCCCCCCAGGCGCCCCACAGATCTCTTGATTCAAATACCTGAAGTAAAGCAACGGTAACCTTAATCCTGGTGTAAAAAGTATACTTTTAAATAAAGTTCCCCCATGAAATCAGTACCTGGGTCCAATTCTCAGATTTCTTACTTTGTTTTTAAAATTTGAGGGGCATCTGGGTGGCTCAGTCGGTTGAGCATCCGACTTTGGCTCAGGTCATGATCTCGCGGTCCGCGAGTTCGAGCCCTGCGTGGGGGCTCTGTGCTGACGGCTCAGAGCCTGGAGCCTGTTTCAGATTCTGTGTCTCCTTCTCTCTGACCCTCCCCTATTCATGCTCTGTCTCTGTCTCAAAAATAAACGTTAAAAAAAATTTTTTTTTTAATTCGAATCTGAATCTTCCACGAGTCTGATCCCAAGGATCCTTTCTCTTCCCAGTGACGCTTATCTTAGAATCACGAACTCCTTGGCCCTGCAGAAGCTCTGCCATTTCCAGGCTAGTCAGCCATCATACTGTCCCCAGGCCCTTCCCTCCACTGTGGTATCCTATCACAATCCTAGGCCTGTTCTCCATTCACCGTCTGCAGTTGGACAGATCCAACCAAATTCAAGTATTTCCACCATCTTTTAGCTGGGTTGCTTTGATGCAACGCACCTAGTCTCTCCAAGTTTCGGTAGCTTCATCTGTAAATTGGGCACAACACCTTCACGGGTTTACTGGGAGCGTGTACAGGTGACATGGGTAAAGGGCATCTGGCTCATCACAGCGTCTCCTAGTAAAGGAATCTTCTTCCTCCCCCTGGGTCCTTGAGGGCCCGTTACTGCTGAGCAAGAAATGAGCACTCAGTGGAGGTCAGTGATTTGATATCCAAGAATTGC
This sequence comes from Panthera uncia, assembly GCF_023721935.1. NCBI lineage: Eukaryota > Metazoa > Chordata > Mammalia > Carnivora > Felidae > Panthera > Panthera uncia. Next base: position 56,634,104 of record NC_064814.1, read on the forward strand.
CTGGCCCTCCAGCAATGTTCCCTGAGAGCAAAAGTACTCAGCGCCCCTGGCCTTGGGGGTCACGCCTATTTCCACGTGTTGCCTACCGACCTTGGGTTTGCCCTGGATTGCAATCCACGGGTCTCCTCCAGGAGAAGCAGGTGGCGGGTGCGTGGACTTGAGCCGGGCGGGGCCGCGTTCATTCTTCCCGCCCCCCTCCCTGGTGAGGAGGTAGAGAAGTGTGTGTGTGTGTGTGTGTGTGTAGGCGTGTGTATATAATTCAATCCCCGTGGGACTCAGCGTCTGGCCTCACCAGCGGCTAGGCCATTGGCTGACAGTCAGCTCCCCCGCCCTCCTTACCCCCCCCCCACCCCCCGCGTCCCAGGTGGCTCAGGCCCCGGTGGCCAGCTCTGTTTACCGAGAGAGCCGGTCCAGGTGGGGTTCCATCTCGGCGCTCGCTCCCCTCCGGGGCCCCGCCCGCCCAGGAAGCAGGCAGAAAACCTGGCCGGGGTGTCCTCGCCTTTCCCCTTCCCTCACCGCCCGGAGGGGCCGGGTAAGGGGGGAGGGGTGGGCGTGGGAGGGGGAGCCCCAGGCCTGGGGGATCCGGCTGTCACCCCGTCCCGGGAGCCCGCGCGCGGACCGGGGGTGGGGATGGGGGTGGGGGGTATCCCTAGGCCTGACTCCTGCTCCCTCCGCCCCGCCGTATCGTGCTCAGGGGGCCGTGCCCACCCTGGCCAGCAGCCAGAACCTGCATCTCGGGGATGCCCAGGTCTCCTAGAGGAGGCGCCGACGCTGTGTGTCCCCCCTTCCCCAGACGGCGATGACCTCCAAGCCTGCCGGACCCCCCGACGGGGGCTGGGGCTGGGTGGTGGCCGCCGCAGCCTTCGCGGTAAATGGGCTCTCCTACGGGCTGTTACGCTCGCTGGGCCTCGCCCTCCCTGACCTCGCGGAGCACTTTGACCGAAGCACTCAGGACACTGCGTGGGTCAGCGCCCTGGCCCTGGCGGTGCAGCAGGCAGCCAGTGAGGGGGACCCCCAGGTGGGAGGCGGGGACCGGGGTGGAGTGGCGGAGAGTGTGTGCGGTGGCGGAGGACCCACCTGCTCACCAGACAGCCCTTGAGAAAGGGCGACCGGTGGGGACCGGGGGGAATGAGTTCTAGAAAAGAGAGAGTCTCGTCTTGAGGTCAAGGACAGGAGCTATTAGGCGGGGTGGGGGTGGTGGGGGGAGCAGAGAGACGCTTTAGGCCTGGCAAGCCGCCAAAGAGGAGTGCCGGATGGAGTTTGGGGGTCCAGAGGCGTGTCTTCCGTTGACTCCGCCCCCTTCCAGGCCCAGTGGGCAGCGCCCTGAGCACCCGCTGGGGGGCGCGCCCCGTGGTGATGGTTGGGGGCGTCCTCACCTCGCTGGGCTTCGTCTTCTCCGCTTTCGCCCGCAGTCTGCTGCACCTCTACCTTGGCCTGGGCGTCCTTGCTGGTGAGGGGAGAGGGACACCCGGGTCCTTAAGGGGTGATGGTGGAGGTGGGCGCTTCCTGGGGGCTGGAGGCCAAAGGGGCGGGGCCTCCTGCGAGGATCCGGGCTGGGATTGCTGGCGCAGAGCATCCCGGGTCCCTGTCGTCACCCCGTCCTGTCCGTTCGCAGGCTCCGGCTGGGCCCTGGTGTTCGCCCCTGCCCTGGGAACCCTGTCCCGTTACTTCTCCCGCCGTCGAGTCTTGGCCGTGGGGCTGGCGCTCACGGGCAACGGGGCCTCCTCGCTGCTCCTGGCGCCCACCCTGCAGCTCCTCCTTGACACCTTCGGCTGGCGGGGCGCCCTGCTCGTCCTCGGCGCCATCACCCTCCACCTCGCCCCCTGTGGCGCCCTGCTGCGACCCCTGGTGCTCCCTGGCGACCCCCCGGCCCCACCCCGCGGGCCCTTAGCTGCCCTCGGCCTGGGTCTCTTCGCGCGCCGGGCCTTCTCAGTTTTTGCTCTGGGCACAGCCCTGGTTGGGGGCGGCTACTTCGTCCCCTACGTGCACTTGGCCCCCCACGCTTTAGACCAGGGCCTGGGCGGGTATGGGGCAGCGCTGGTGGTGGCCGTGGCTGCGGTGGGGGACGCGGGCGCGCGGCTGATCAGCGGCTGGCTGGCGGACCAGGGCTGGGTGCCCCTCTCGCGGCTTCTGCTGGTGTTCGGGGCTCTGACCGGGCTGGGGGTGCTGGCCGTGGGACTGGTGCCCTTGGCGGGGAGCCAGGAGGGCTGCCGGGGGGCCCTGCTGGCCGCGGCTGGGGCCTACGGGCTGAGCGCCGGAAGCTACGCCCCCCTGGTTTTCGGTGTGCTCCCGGGGCTAGTGGGCGTCGGAGGTGTCGTACAGGCCACGGGGCTGGTGATGATGCTGATGAGTCTGGGGGGGGCTTCTGGGCCCTCCCCTGTCAGGTAAGGGCCCGAGCGAGCAGATCCGCTCCCAACCATCCTCTGTCCCCCGCTTACCGCCTTCCCCCCACCCCTGGGTCCCAGGCCTCTAAATTCCTTTCCCCTTCCTTGCAGGCTTCCTAAGGGACGAGACCGGAGACTTCACCGCCTCCTTCCTCGCCTGCGGCTCTTTCATTCTTTCCGGCAGCTTCATCTACATGGGGCTGCCGGGGGCGCTGCCCTCCTGCCCACCGGCCTCCCCCTCCCCGCAGGCCACCCCTCCTCCCGAGAGGGGGGAGCTGCTCCCGGTTCTTCCGGTTCTTCCGGTCGCCCTGCTCTCCTCCTCGGGAGGCCCTCCATCCACTCTGGACACTACGTGTTGACCATTTTGTTTGGGCCACTCCCCCAATAAAGAATTTCTATCCGGTTTCCTGCAAGCTCCAGCTGTTAGCCAATCTAGGGCGCTGCAGACATTCTGCTGAAGATATTTAAGAAGGCTGACTCAAACGGACGGGGTCCCACTGAACTCTGAGCTGTTTTTCCGGCCGTCCAGCTGGTCCACCTGTCTTTGCCCAAGCTGTTGCCATTTTGACAGGGAGTCTCTGAAAAGCTGTTCCTAAGCTTCCGTGCGTTCGGGGTGGGGAGCTCATGAGGGACCTATCAGCCCCCTCCAGCCCTCCCGGCTGAGTCTTTCCTGTATTTCTGGCTCCTTTGGCCTGTGGGAAATGCTAGACCCAGACCTTAGCTCTTTAAGCTTCTGCTGCCCCTCCCAGACTCCCCCCACCCTGTGTCCTCACTGCTGTCTTCGTTTCTGAGTCACGGGGGGGGGGGGGGGGGGGGAGACTGGGAAAGAGGTCAGTGGACAAGGCAGAGGAACCGTGGCCCAGAGAGCAGAGTCCAGGGTTCATATAGATACTTCCCCTCCCTGCTTCCTAGCCATGAACCCATTCAGCCAACCCAAGCACATGCGCCCCAGCTCTTTGTGAGGTTCTCATTATTATCCAGTTTCCTTCTTTAGGCTTATCTCAGAAGGGCTTCCCTCTCTCCCAAACATCGGTCTTCAGAGAAGAAAGCTGGAAGGGCAGCAAAGTAGAAATCACATGTAAGGCACGCGAAGATCTTGGCTTTGGGTGTTCACGGCCGACTCACAGCGCAGGGGAGCAGGCTGAGCTCCGGGATCCTCCAGGAAAGGTCGTGGGAGCAAGGAAGAGCCACGAGTCCTCGACGAGACAAGAAAGGTTGGCACAGGCAACACACTGCCCCGGGGGGAGGCGGGCCAAGAGGCCTTGTTCTTGGGCACTGCGGTTCTGTGGGCACCAGGATGGGACAGAAGGCCCTGAGAGCTTGCGCCCTCTGGCTTTCTGGGTCTGACAGTCCCTTTGCAGAGTTCAGTCCTCCTGCAGCCCTTCCTTGGTGAGAGAGACCTTGGTATCCACTGCATCCATCTTGGGGTCCTGGGGCTTGGAGGCAGAGGCCGAGAAGCAGAAGACGTGAGGCAGCGTGATGAGAATCCCACTCCCCACGAGAAGGAAGGCCCCGGCCACCACAAAAGAAGCTGTGTAGTTGCCTGTCGTATCTCGGAGGTAGCCTAGATCCAAGAGAGAAAAAGAACACACATGGGTGACCCGTTTCCCAAGACCGGTGGAGGGAAAAGAGAATCCTGAACGCATCATCTCGGAAGAATCAGGACTCACAAGGCAGGACTGGAGGAGCTCCAGAACTCTGGGACCCCGAGGTTTCTAAAGCTAACGTCCGCCCTCTTCCTGCCTTTGGAAAGGGCCTCCAAACCAGCCAGCAGAGACCTGGGTGTCCACATCGAGCCAGGCACACCTATGCCTTTCTTTCAAGCAACAGCGGTCCTTCTTTTACACTTTGAGTTAATAGTTAGGAGAAATTTAAGGGTCTGAAGGTTTTGGCATCTGGGGCATGGAGAACTTTGACCCGACGGCTCAGACACCTGGGCTGGGGCCCAGTAGGCCAGGGGAACGGGCAGACGCTGGTGAGCTATGTCTGGCCAGGTCCAGCCAGGTCCTCTGAAAGCCCAAGCTGCAGACACCCTGCCAAGGGCTCCTCATAGCTCCCCTTAATCCTCCCACAGTCCCCGATTTCTTTGCGCCATGGACCCACTCCGGGGCTACTCTGACGGACCCGTGTTCCGTGCCATCCCGGAGGGCAGTATTCACAGACACTGGAATTTAAATAGTCCCCTCCCCGAATCGCAATACATGCAGCCCTGACCGCCCTGGAAGCCCAGTCCCCCTTACCTGACAGAGGAGCCCCCAGCAGCCCCCCGATGCTCTCTACCATCTGCACCAGTCCCAGGCCACAGTATATCCTTCCAGTGCCCACCAGTTCAGGCAACACGGAGAAGGCCACGGGGGTCAGGGCCCCTGATGTGAAGCCATAGGCCACGGCCAGAACCATCAGGGCCGTGGGAGTCCGAGCCACGGGGAACAGGGCCAGTGACACCCCGGTCAGGGTGGTCCAAAGCATTAGGAGTCGAGCCACAGGTCCTGGGGCGGTGTCCCCTAGCCACCCAGAAGCCACACGTCCCACGAGGTCAGACACAGCCACCACCGAGAGGAGGAAGGCAGCAGACAGAGGTTCCCAGTCCAGGTCCTGGAGATGGGCCATCAAGTGCACGTAGGGGATGAAGTAGCCAGTGTTGATCAGGGTGAGGGCCACAGTGTAACGAAGGAAGGGGCCATGGCGGAGGAGGGAAGAGAGTTGGGCCCCAGGGCCGCCCACAGCAGGGTCCTCCGTCAGGGAGAGTGGGCGGAGGAGTGCTCCGCAGGCCACCAGGTGGAGGGAGAGGGCAGACACCAGCAACAGTGCCCCCCGCCAGGCGTAGCGGCTGACCAGCCACTGGAAAAGTGGGGCAAAGGCAAAGGAGGAGAGACCCACGCCGGTCAGTGCCAGCCCCGTGGCCAGGGATCGCCTCCGAGAGAAGTAACGGGACAGGCAAGCCAGGGTCGGAGTGAAGGTCAAGGCCCAGCCAGAGCCTGTCAGAAAGGAACAAATAGGGGTTGGGGGACTCTTAGGGGGCTCGGGGCACCCAGAAATCCCACCACTGCCCAGGATGTAGCACAGGCTTGGGTTACAGCCCCTAGCATCGATTTCCTGCATTTTATTCAATCGCCCAGCCTTGGGCTCGCCGTCTGGCAGATGGGGTGATACACCTCAGGGGACTGCAGAGGCTTAGAAATACCGTTTGCCGGGTAGTAGCTCAGAACTTTGCAGTTGGGCTTGGGCTATATATCACTTCTGGCTACGGTGAGCTCCAGCTGCCAAGTTACATAAGCTTCGGAAGCCTTTCTTGGTCTGTATGCAAATTGGACAATGAGATCTATTTCACAGCCACAGAAGCTGGCACAAGTGTAGGGTGATTCTGACACTCCAGCCCCGGGCTTGCATTTGCTGGATCCGTCATCTTTGAATTTCTCAATATCCCCCACGCCGCGCTTTATCAAGTTAGTCATCCCTCTTCAGCCTTCCCTTGCGGGCACAGGTGCTAGCAGAAACTTTCTCTGAGCCTCCCCGAGCCTCTGGGAAGGGGCACGAAGCAGGTGAAAGCCCGGAGGCCCTTTCCCTCTCCTGCCCTAGTCCTGGGCCTCACCTGACAGCAGACCAATGCTCAGGTATAGGTGGGTCACGGAGGTAGCAAAGGAGGCGAGCAGCATCCCCGACGCAGCCAAGATGCCCCCAGCCATCACCACGGGCCTGGGCCCGTACTTCGTGCTCAGGGCGCTGCCCACGGGGCCTGAGAAAGAGGAAGAGGTTCTGCGAGATCTCCGGCGTCCTTCCCAGCCCCGCCCTGCCTCTCTGGCGCCCCCTTCACCGCCCCCCCCCCTCATCCCCCTATCCCTTCCGAGGGAGGGTCGCCTGCACGCCGGACCCGGGCGCGGCACTCACTCCCGAACTGCTGCACGGCGATCCCTATGGAGGCGATCCAGGAGACCCGCGCCGCCTGCTCTTGGAACGCCGCCACTAACTCCACGAAGAAGACGCCGAAAGAACGGAGCACCCCGAACACCAGCGCCGACTGGAAGAAGGCGGACAGCACCACCATCCACCCCCAGCCCCCGTCGGGGGGCTCGGCCCTGCGCGCCATCGGGGAGGGGACGCGGCCGCAGCCAGTGCGCGCCGCCCGGGCGGGAGCAGGGCGCGGGGACGCTCCACCTCCGCCCCGCGAGCCGCCCAGCCTGCGGAGGGCAGGCGGCTGAAGAGGAAGGCACCGACGAGGGCTTTTAAGCGGCTGGGAGGCTGCGTGAGGCGCCTGCGCCTCTCCCCTAGGGGGGCGACCTAGGTGGGGAGGGCGGGCGAGCGGCGCCCGGGGGCGTGGCTCCGCGGGCAGCGCGCGGCGGGTCGAGGCCGGGGCGGGACGGGCCCGCGCGGGGGCCCGACGTTCAGCGGAGGAGCCGCGAGGCGGCCCCGGGTGCGGGCCCAGCCCTGCGGCGCGCCAGCCCCCGTGTGGGTTATCGCTCTTGTCACTGGAAGTGTCAGCTACGCGGCCATCGCTGCCGGCACCCCCGGGCACGGCTCGCTGGTGGGGACGCGCGACTCGGGAGCACGGGGGGTGGGGCCAGGAGGGCGGGGCGGGGCTTAGAGCCGCGTCCCGGACCCGGACAGCGAGTGGGGCGCATGCGTAAAGAGGGGACCCGAGGCGGCCTACCGGGTGGGCCCCACGGGGACTCCCGGGTGTGCGGGGAGGCCGTTGCGTCCCCCGCCCACTTTTATCCGTGCGGATTTCCGCACCAAGACCCTCCCGTTGGCAGTTTCGTGCGGGAAGGTGGTGGGTGAACTGGTTCGGGAGAGGAAGACACCCACTTGCTCAACGAGGGGCCTAGCTGCAAGGCCAGGTCGCCCGGTGGGCGCAGGGGTTCTGAGATGAGAGTGTCAGACGAAGACACCTGCCCGAGCGCCCGAGGACGCTAGAAGCTACATGCCTGGATCCCGGAGGTCTCCAAGGCCCCGGAAGAGACCAGGGGAAGGACAGGCTGTTGGACTGCGGGCGTTCATTTCTGCAGTGGGAACTCAGTTCCTGTTGCTTCTGTTTTCACCAGCAGGAAACCCACAGGTCACAGAGACCAAAAATAAAACTGGGAAGAGGAAGGGCGGCTGTGAGCTCACCCGGGGCCCCACAAACATCACCTACACCCCTTCCTCGGTGGGGCTGGAACCTTTTCTTTCACCCTCTGGTAACAACTTCTACGCAGTATTTGATCTCCTGATGGGGTTGACTAAAGAGCCAAGTTCTGACCACCGGAGCGGTCAGCCCCTCCTACCCAACCAGTACCCAGTGGGTCCACCTAAGACAGCACCGAGGGCTTGGCTTCCTGTTTCTTCATTATAATTCATGCTCCCCAAGACCCTGACGTGGCAACTTGGGTTCAAGGGCTCATACCCAGACAAATGGGGGTGGGGAGGGGGGAGGCTGCCTGGGTGGCTCAGTGGGTAGGGCATCCGATTCTCGATCTCAGCTCAGATCTTGATCTCAGGGTTGTAAGTTCGAGGCCTGCATTGGGTTCCATGCTGGGTGTGCCGCCTACTTAAAAAAAAAAAAAAAAAAAAAAAAAAAAAGAGCCTTGGGTGGCTCACTTGGTTAAGCGTGGGACTCGGTTTCAGCTCAGGTCATGATCTCACAGTTCGTGGGTTCGAGCCCCGCATCTGCTTGGGATTCTCTCCCTCTCTCTCTCTCTCTCTCCCCCCTCCCCTGCTCTTTCTGTCTCTCTCAAAAGAAAGAAAAGCAAGCAAGCAAGCAGGAGCGCCTGGGTGGCTCAGTTGGTTGAGCTTTGGACTTGAGCTCAGGTCATGATCTCGCGGTTCACGAGTTTGAGCCCCACATTGGGCTCACTGCTGTCGGCCTGTTAGCGCAGAGCCTGTTTAGGGATCCTCTGTCCCCCTCTCTCTGCCCCTTCCCACTTGTGCTTTCCCAAAACTATTTTTCTTAAGAAAAGCATTTTGAGCCTTATAATTTTGTGTGGTTAATAAAAATAATCATGCCCCCCCCCCCAAGATTTTGTTAAGTGGAATCAAAACTTCGGCTGGCGGGAAATAATGCCAAGACGTAGAAATTGATGTGGCTGTATAACATAGTGCAGGAACATAATCTTTAGGAGCAAATCAAGGCTCCAATCTTGGTTTCATCACATACTGCCTAAGCCACTGAGCCTCTCAGGTGGCTTTCCTAACTGTAAACTGGGGATAAGATTAGTACCTACTTTTTCGGGTTGTCAGGGGAATTGAATTAGAAAATCTATGTATGCACTAAAATAAAATGCTTAGTTTAGGACCTGACAGGTAGCAGGGGATAAGTAATATTAGCTGGTCTCATTTTCAACAGGACATAAGCTATAGTGAGAGGAGGAAGAGAGGTTTTAGTTTGGGTTGTTTCATTATTTTACTTAAAAAAAAAAAAATCTAATCTAGATCATGAGTTTTCAGATTGAGAAATACAACCACAAACTGTAAATATTGGAAGGAACTGCAGACCCTGTTAATGGACTTCTTTCACAGATGAGGAATTTAAATCCAAAAGGGAGGTAACCTAACAGAATCAGTGACCCTCTGCCTACGGGCAGAGCGGAGCCGGGCACCCAGGCCACGCATAGGGCGGGGAAGAAGCACGAATTGGGCAGTGGATACATTCCAAGGCACCATCGCTGGGGGAGGGGTGGAGCTCTCACATGGGCTCCAACCACATACATGGCCTTGTCACTGCCACCTGCATCCTGTACGGTCCTCATGGGACCCAAGTCCTATCTATTTTCCTTGGTGGCGGTGGTGGTGGTAGGCAGGGGGTGTCCCAAGCATTAGGACCCCAGCACAGATGCATATTCCCTTCCCCCCCCCCCCCCCCCGCCTCTCGGCATTATTCGTGGCTTCCAGGTTTCTCGAGGCTGCCCCCACACCTCGACCAGGAAGTGACTTCAGAACAGCAGGATGCAGGTGGCTCCGGAGAAACTTCATGAAGTCACTGGTTCTCACACAATGAGCCGGAAGGCAAGGGCAGGGAAAGGGAGAACAAGGGCCATTCTAAGGGTCTGATGTGATGGGGGCAGTGGAATGGTCACAAAATCCAAGATGGAGTCCAGCAGGGAAGAACCTTCTTTCCCTGGCTGCACCCTGCTCCCAGATCCTCCCAGGCAAGAACCTTGGACACAGCAGGCAGCACAGAGAGGCTTCTTTATTCCAACATTCTGATCTTGCAGGATCTAACATTTCCACCCCTGGGCGCTCTCCACCTGCCCATCCAGTTGGCTTAAAAAAAAAAAAAAAATCATGGTTCCTTCTCCTATCTCTCTTCTGCTCTCAACTCTGTGGCGGGGAGTAAGAGGGAAAGATCAAGAAAAGTTGCTTTCTCACCTGGCCTCAAGCAGAAGCGATTAGTACTGACCTATCTTGAGCCAGCTCCACGCCGCACCCTGCAATCGAAGAGCTCCCGAGGAGGGGAAGGACTGTAAATCAAGGCTCCAGGGTATCATCTCACATTCCAGACATCCCATCCAGTTAAGAGGCAACTCCATTCCCAATTTTCTACCTGCTTGGCCTGCAGCGGAGACTGTGCCCCTCAACCAACCTACCAATCTCTCAGTCCTACCTGGATACTCCGTCAGCTGGGAGGTCCATCAGTCAATTAATCTTTTAAATCTCTAATCCCAACAGCAATCCCAATCATAATCCCAAACTCTAGCAAATCCAGAATGGAACTCAGCCCCATTTCTCTCCCTGTGGAAGGTCCTGCTGCCTTCGCTGGTTTCAGACAGGAACACAGTGGCAGGAAGGCCAGGTCACAGACCTGGCTTCTCTAAAGTAACAAAGCTACCAAGCACCTGTGACTTCTCAAGGCAAAGACGTTTCTGGAATCAGAACCCTTGCCACAAATGCCCAAAAGCTCACCGAAGGGAGAAGGGGTTTGTCTCAGGTAGACAGAATCCCCAGGGACATTCAAATCCAGACACATCTACAGTAAAGGACTGGTCGTGACTCAGCTGTTAGTCAAGATAAAGAGTTTCATAATTCCCCTGCAGGTCATACCATTCTTAGAGGCTGGGCAGAACCCGAAAAGCTTGCATCATCTCTGATAAGGAATTTCAGATCTCTCCCTCATGGAGGGATCAACTCAGTGCTAAGCACAAGCCCCCGTGGGAAGATTCTGGGCTCAAATACAGTCCAGTTCATGCCAGACAGACATAGTGCAGCCAAACCCAGGTGGCCAGACTCTTGGGAAGGTTAGGGCCATAAGAGAAAGCCTCTCCAATCATTCCCCCTAACTCCAACACTGACAAAGCTCCCACATCCACAGCCCCCAGGAAACACTTCCTACTTCCCCGTCAGGCTCACCATGAAGCTTCCTCGAAGTCTTGAAAACAGAGAAAAAAGTCTATAGCCAGCTCCAGCCCGCTAGAGAACCTACATTATCCAGAATACCGGAGAGGGTTCCTGACCCAATGCCACAAACTCACACGTGCCCAGTGCTGCCCTAGAAAATTAAGGTTCCAGACCTACAATCGGGAGAGACAGGACACACAGAAACCTTTCCTCCATTTTACACACACCAACAAGCAAACAGATTGAAGAAACGAGACGATTCCGAAGATAAAAGTTAATGACAATAATAATCATAAAACACTCAAGCCTAAGGACGCGGCCAAGTGCTAATCTCTGCCAGCAGAGCTGTGACCTCGCATACTGTGCTTCAGGTCACTTTGGATCACACTTGTGGAAGAGGGAGGTGGGAAATGCAATCGAATGGAGGCCCCGGTGCCACCCACGGGCCTCAATAAATTATATTTACAGACAAACCAAACGGAGAGGGGGCCGCGCGTGTGGAGGACTGTTCCCTCAGGGAATCCAGGCCTCCAGTCGCTCCCCTCCCTCAGCTCCCAGCTTGCTGTCTCCTCCAGGACAATTTCGATTGTGGGGAAGAGGTTTTGACCAGCAAAACAGGCAGATCAAGCCACGACCTGCCATCCCTGTTCCCCCCGCCCCCGCCCCCCCATGAGAATTTAAGGCGGTGGCTGTTTCTGATACCAGAGGGGCCTCGCACACCACCCCTCTCCTCATGCCCAAGGCCGACCGGGAGGCCGGGCCTGAGCGCAGCTTTCCCGGCTTCCAGGAGGCGAGTGGGATCGGGGCGGCGCTCAGCTAGGGCCCCCCCCAGAATGTGGTAGTGCACTTTAGTGTTGGTGGCAGCCCCGTGCTTCTGGCGCAGATGCAGCCGAAGTTGACTCTTGTGCCGGAAATGCAGCCCGCAGGGGTCGCACTGTGGGGGGGGGGGGGGACAGCCGGGTCAGCGCCCGCCCCCTTCCACCAGCACCTTTTAGGCGGGGCGCGCGGGGCAACTGTCCGGCTCCCCGCGGAAGACCAGCTCTTCGGTCTTCGCGTCTTCCCAGATCCTCTGCGGAGGCCGAGGAGGCGGGCCCCGCCCTCAGCCCCCCCCCCCCCAAGCTCCTCTTGGGGGCGCGGGGTGGGGGACGGACGGCGCCCAGTCCGGGGGCCTGACTCGGGTGCCTGAGCCTCCCCGGCCCCGCCCCTTGATCTCTCAGGACTCCGCCCACTTCCAGGTGCTCCCCTCGGGGCCCCGCCCCTAGGTAAACGCGAGGCCCAGGCTCAGGCTTCGGGCGAGGCGGGGGCGGGGCGGGGCGGGTACTCACGTGGTAAGGCTTCTCCCCGGTGTGGATGCGAACGTGGCTCTTGAGGGTCTGTAGGTGGCGGAAGCGAGTGCCGCAGGTGGGGCAGGGATAGGGCTTCTCCCCGGTGTGGATGAGCACGTGCGCGCGCAGGTGCGCTACCTGGGAGGGGAGGGCGACCTCAGACCGCGCCGGCCGGAGGGACCCTCCCCGCGGCCCCGCCCCGCGCTCCGGCCAGTTGGCCTCCGAGCTTGGCCTCGGAGCCGGCTGGGTACCTGCACGAAGCGCGAGCCGCACGTCTCACACTTGTACGGCTTCTCTCCGGAGTGGATGCGGCTGTGCGTTTTCAGGTTGGCCGGCCGGTTGAAGCGGGCCCCGCAGATGGAACAGTGGTAGGGCTTCTCCCCTGGAGGCAGGGAGGAAGGGAGGTCGGGGACTGGGCCCTAGGACACCTGCGGGCACGAAGCCCCGGGGAGGGCCCTCTCCTCCCCTACCTGTGTGCACCGTGCGGTGACTGGCCAGGTTGCCTTTGTAGCGGAAGGCGGACCGGCACAGCTGACACTTGTAAGGTTTGTCCTCATCCCCAGGAGCCAAGGGGTCCAGCCCCGACGAGCACCCGGCCACAGCCTCGCAGTTCTGGCAGCTGAAAAATTCACTTCCTGGGAGGGGAGGTGGGTCATGACAACAATACCAATGAGTGCTCAAACCACATCGGTAAAGTGGGTTTTCTCTTTCCCAATTTACTGTAAAGGCTTCTGGGGCTCGTCTGACTTACTCAAGGTCACATGGTTAATGAGAGGACAAGCCAAGATCTGACTTCATGTCTGTCTGACTCCAGAATACTCTGCTAACCTCTTCGGTAGAGGCGGTGGTACCGGGAGGCCCCAGTTACTGGCCCCTGTTGCTCCCCTCTTGCACCACGATGGTTGACAGCTTGCCAGAGAGGCAGGCCCTGCCGAGCTCTGGGCCCACCGTTCCTCCCCGAGGGGAACAGGCCAGAACTTCGCTGCTCACTGGAAGCTTTACAGAGCACTGATACCTGGTGCCCTCTTCCAGACATTCTGATCTTCGGGGATGTGACCTGGGCGATGGGATTGTTCAAAGCTCCGCACGTGACTCTACGTTGCAGTAATTGGAAAGGGCCTTTCCTTTTGGCCCAGACTTGGCCTTGAGCAGACCCAGGAGAAAAGCCAAGAAGGAAGTAACCGAAAGGGCTCTTGTACCTGGTGGGGGACAAGCCGGCCCAGAGTGTGAGCCAGGGGTCTCTTGAGCCGGGGCTGTGAGGAGATGGCGGGTATGGACTGGAGCCCCACACTTGAACTGTCCCGTGACAGCAGTTGGAGACAGCCTAGGCAGATGGCAAGCCCAGAGAAAAGGGTTAGGAGAGCTTCTACTGAGGGGGGGTTCTACCCCGGAGGACTTGGAGCCAAAGGCCTGCCCCCTGGAGGTGAGCCAATACTGACCAATGAGCCACGCCCTTTGTGCGGCCGAAGCCCCACCCCTCCCTCTCCGCTCCTGACCACCCAGGCCCGCCCGGTGGCTCGGTCTCCTAGCTGAGGCTAGCCTCTACCAATTCTTGAGGTTCCAGTTTCTGTACCTGCTCTGGGGACCAGGAATGGGTCCTTCTTCACTGCCACTGCTGCTGGAAGCCTCATCTCCACTGGGGAGCCCGGCTTGGGGGCAAAGTTGACCGGAACTCCTCTCCCCCGCCAGGCTCCCCGCTTGGGAGGCCTGAGAGTTTAACACGATGAACTTGTATTTTTTCCAGTTGCAGGCCTTGGGGTCTGGGCTACCTTGACTGCAGCTGCGAGACTCCGTAGGTGGGTCCGGGTGTCCTTCGGAGCGCCTGGGACTGCCCGGGGGAGGGGCCATTGGCGGCGTGGGGGGTTCTGCCTCCAAAGGCCGCAGAGAGATGCCCAGAGGTTCATAGCTGGGAACAGTGCGATGGATCTCAGTGCCATTTCCAAATCTCGGCCTCTGCCCTTGACACCCCGGATGCCACTTCACCCCCACGGAGCTGGGGCTCCCTCACCTGGCCTGGATGAAGCGGTGGCATGCCTGGACCACATGTTCCATCTGCAAGTAGGTGGCGGCCGCAAGGACCGCGGGCGCAGTGGCGGGAGAGAGGCGGAGGCGTGAGGTGTACATGAAGTCCAGAAGGGGAGCGAAGCCTCCGGCTTCGGGGCCCCCGGGCAGGGAGAGCACGTCCACCCCGACTCCTGCGCGGCCTCGGAAAATTGAATAGAAGAAGCCGCTGGACAGAGGGCAGATAGGCTATGTTAGCGCCTGGGGGCCCCTGGGAGACACGCGCCACGTCCTCCCCACTGTCGCCCCAATCCCGGGGTGCTCAGCCTCCTGCTTCCGGAAGGCTAGGCTTCGGATCCCCTTCCGAAGGCCTCATAGCTCCGCCCCTTTCCCATTTGGCCCCACCCCATCCCCTGAGTCACCCGTCCAACCTGCAGGCGATAAGAACCGCCTTGTGGGCTCGGAGGGGTTGCCCGCCAACCAGCAGCGTGACGTCAGTGAGGATCCCGCGCAGGCGCAGCTCATTCAGGTTGCCGAGCACGTCGGAGGAGTGGCGCGTGAACTCGCGGACGTAGCCCAGCGCCCCCTCCGGGGTGGCGGTGGAGCCCATCGCGACGCAGGCCTGCGGGGGCAGAGCAAGGAGCTCAGGCACCCGGGCCGACCTCAGACGCCTGCCCTCCGCGCTTCGCCCCTTCTGCTGACGCGCAGCTAGAGCCGAGCCCCTAGGCCGGCTCGCGCAGCCTGGCTCGAGCCGTCTAGTTGTTTCTGGCCTCAGTTCACCGGCGCTCGCTGCACCCCCCCCCCCCCCCCCCCCCGAGACTCCATAGTGCCTGCAGCGAGCTGGAGGTTCCCGACCGCGCCGTCGATGGCCCGCGTGGGGAATCCGGCCGCAGCGCCCTTGGTCCCCACTGCTCGTGCCCTTCCAGCACCCCGCTCCCCTCTGCTTCGCCGCGCGCCTGGCTCTCGGGTGTCCCACCTGCCTGGAGACCCTAGACGGCCCGCGGTCCACACCTCTCCAAATCCCAGTCGAAGCTCCCTTTCCGAAGCACTGAATTCCCACTACTATCTGGTCCCCGACCCCTAGCGCAGCCCGAGTAGTGGGCCTCAGTCTTCCTACCATCCAGAACCCTTCGCGGAGACCCCGGAGTCTGGGTCCCTCAGTCTGTCGTTCTTACCCCCGTCCTGCAGGGGCTGCGGCTTCTCTTCTCAGGGGGGCGGGGTCCCTCTCCCCTCCTGGACTCGGCTCCTTTATCTGGCCGGGATGGCGGGGGCGGGGGTGGAGGTGGGGTGAACGCCTGGGTCTGTATCCTTCCTTCCTCCCTTGCTCTCCAGATGGCGAGCCCGGGGCGGGGTCTCCGGCTTGAGGGCGGGACCTCAGAAACCCTGGGTGGTCGTAACGTCAGGGGTCTTGGGCCACCGAAAGTGGAACCGGGGATGGGACGGTGGAATTGGGGAGGGGGTCGTGGAACCTCGAGATCGGAAACATGGGTGACCCGGGTCGTCGAGGGGCCTGGGACAACGAAAATTGGTGTGTTGGCTTTTGGAAGGGGGTGCCTGTTCCCGGAGAGTGAATACAGGGAAACTCCCCCCCTTCCAACGTAAGGTATCCAGGAGATAAAGGGGCGCCCGACAAGGCACCAGGTGTGGGGAGGCGATGGTGGACTCGCGTGGGGTCTCAAGACAGCGGGAGGGCGTCGTGTGAATGGCAGGCTCCTCTAGCGGTGCCTACAAGAAGGGGGGCTCTGATCGGGCGGGTTAGGGAGGGGACGGATATGATTTCTAGTTCGTTTCCTTCCATTGTCCTGCGACCGGACGGCTCCGCCAGCTGCTTCCCCTCGAGGAGGTGGGGAAAGCCCCGGGTGGGGGCCCAGAGACGCTCAGGAGACCTGGGCGTCCGGATTCTCGCTCCCAACTCTCTCCTGAATCCTTTTAGGGATCCAGAGAGACAGACTCCCGCCCAAAGCCCGCTCGCCCTCCCCCAATCCCAGCTCACTAGGGCCTCGGGCACCCGCCCGTCGGCTACGCTCGGAGGCTGGCGGGACGCCGGGGTCCAGCGCGGCAAGTAGGCAAAACCCGGCAATGTTTGACTCCTTCCACGAGGGGGCGGACGAGCACTAGCCTCGCCTCGCCGTCTCCACCCGGCTGGGGTCCACTCGGACCGGGGCGCAGGATCCACTCGGTCTGAGCGGCTGAAACCTTCGTTCTCCCCTTTGCGCTGGTTAATTTTGTCCCTCTGTCTCCTAGGAGGGGACTGGGGTTGGGCGGAGGGAGGGAGAGTTAGGTGACAGCGGGGACTTTCCTCCGAGGCCGGGGTTAGAAATCCGCGGGCTCTGGGTCTGAGCCCTGGGTGCTCAGGGTTTTCTTTTCTAATTAGCTAGACCCTATCAATCTGTCTATAGGGGTGAATTTTTAGTGAACATTAATATGAAATTTGGGTGCGGTGGACGGAGAAAGGAAAGCAGGGAGGGAGGGTCTCAGGGTAGCAGGAGGGAGAGAGGGAAAGAGGGGCCGATAACCCTAAATTTAGGTCCCCGCATCTGGGAGATAGGCACGGGTCACACCCTCATATTTTGTTTGGGGAGACGTTGGGGGCGGCAGTGTTTATTCGGCGGGGGCGGGGGAGGCAGAGCTGAGGCTAGCTGCAAAGCAGGGCTTGCATTTGTGTTCAGGACAGTCTACAGGTGCCCAGGGACATCTACCCGTCATCCATGGAGCTGCCTATCCGGGCCTGGGGTCCTCCTCTTCAGATCTGAGGGTGTCTTTATTTGGGTGCAGGAAAGAGCAGCTGAGAAATGGAGAATGCAGGACCACTAGGGATGGGGTGGGGGTCGGTGTGGCCTTTGTCTGTGACGGTTACTTCGGTGTCTGCTCCATTTGGAGTTGGGAGGTCGCCTGGGGGCTCCCTTGGGGATCAGGCTGGAGTCGATTTTGCGCTATCTGGTCAGTTGGTGGAGAGTGCACGTTTATGACCGGGTATTGAGTTCATTTGACTGTTTTGGGCACTGGCGGCTGAATTCAGGCCCCGAGGGCCAATGGTAAGTTGGAGGGAGCTGAGTCTGAAGCTACATTCGTTTGGGGGGATTCTGACACCCATAATTTGGAGATTGTCAGCTTGGAATATGAGGACAAACCGCTAGATGGTCTTCAGGGGGTGGGTGAGGGTTTTGTTTTGGGGATTCATAGTCATCGGTGCATATGGAACATCTGATTTCCAGTAAAGCAGTCATGCTGACTTTGGGGTACAGTCTGTTTGGGGAAGCCGTATGCGTTTCGAGGCTCAGGTTAGATTTGGGGGGCGTGAAATTTAACTTCGAGGGTTTTTTATTAGCCTGAGGCAGGACATAATAGGGACCTGGGAGCAAGTTTGAAGGCCTTCTGCTACCAGGGGTCACTGAGGGGAAGCAAAGCTTTATATCTGAATGTTGTGGAAACTTACTTTGAGGGGAACAGTCCACTGTTTACATAGATAGCCATGAAGGTTTTTCCAGGGGGAGAAACAAGGTGAGGGCCCAGGGTGAGAGACTAAAGTTTTGGGGTGTCCTTATTTTGGGGTGTTTTTTTTTTTGCCACTCCTTGGGTGTGTTTGATGAAGTGGAGGGATGGGTCTCAAGGTGAGATTGATCTGAAGGTTCACTTAATTTGGAGCATGATGCTGATGTGGGATGTCCTTTGCCCAGAGCTCCCTCTCACCCTGGATTCTAGAAATCTCTTTTTCTGGTGGACCCCCAATTACGCCCAGGATGTGAAGGGAGAGATTTGGAAAGGTAGTGGGTAGGGTGTCTCCTCTTATTTCTATGTGGCCTGGATAGATCTGAGGGAGAAAAGGTGGTTTCAGACTCGGAACCCCAATTTCTTAAGGGAGCACACCTCGCTTTCCGGGAAGCTGGGGGGACATGGGGTGTCCCGTGGTAAAGTGGACATCCCGGGCTTGGGCAGTGCTGTTGGAACTTTGGCAAGGAGAGGTGGTGGGGGGGGGGGGTACGAGGAGGTGATTCTTGTACCCAGAGTTTCCAGGATAAGAGCCCCAAACGGGAAGCAGACAGAGCACTGGGAATGTGGGTGAGGTGGGGAGGGGGGAGGGGTGCCCCACGGCAGCAGGGGCGAGGGGGTGACTCAGGCCAGCTCTGCACGCCTGGGTCCCTGCTCTCTTCGGCTCTCCTCCCCTCTCTCCCTCCCACCGCCCACCCCCCCAACCCAAGGAAAAAAACCTGCCTGTGCAACAGCAATGGCAGATTCCAATCCTCCAGACTTTCCTTAAACCACCGCGGAGACCAGCCAGGGGGGAGGGGAGGGGAGGATCGGGCTTTCCTGCTTCCCTGAGACTGGGGCTATGAGCTTGACCTCCTGGCCCCTAGCCCTTCGAGGAGTGCCCCCCGGCCTGGAAGCCAGGTTTCCTGGACCCTAGCCCCCGAGCGGGGGGGCCTGGAGAGCCGGGGAGGAGGAAGGAGGGAGTGACTTCCAAAATTGGCATCGGGACAGAGCAGGGCTGGCGGGAGGCAGGTGAAAGACGGAATTTTCCTGAAAAAACGGGGGTATCTGAGGACCCCAAATTTGGGGTGCTGGTCCAGGACCGTCCTGCCAACATCCTAGATTTTTTTGGGATTTTTTGGGGCCCCCGGGACCCCTCTAGATGGGGTGAGGAATGTAGTGTTGGGGGAATCTGACTGGGGCATTGCAGCTGCCTCTCCCGCCGAGTTGGAGACGGATGGGCTGGGACGGGTTTGGGGGGGTGTCCCCAATTCTGACTGGGAATGGAGGAACCCCCTTCTGAGCTCTCTTGTGGGGGTCCCCCCTCCCTAGGGCACTCCCCACTCCCTGAGCCAGCCGAGAGGAAGGAGGCCGGCGATGCGACTGGGGCGGCTCCTTTCTCCTGCGCCCCAAATGTGAGGGATGCACCCCAAATTTTGCTCCCTTCAAAATAGGGGACCAGGATCTCAGGGGAGAGTAGCTGAGGTAAGTGGGGAGGAAAGTGTCCCCTGTTTTCAGGAGAGACGTGGCGGTTGGGGGGGAGGTTTGGAGGTGCGTGTTGGGGTGGGGTTGGGCTTTGTCAGTCCTGGAAGTGGGGGGACGATTGGAGAGGCTTTCTCTTGTGCCCCTCGAGTGCAGTCCGCCAGGTGGAAACCAAAGGCTGAGTCCCGAAGGCCCCCCGACATCCCCGGCCGTTAGCATGGTGTTTGATTTCTGTTTCACCCCCACAAAGGCTCTGCCGAGAATTGGGAGCTGGGGACAGCTGCTCAGTTTGGGGGGCTATGGAGGGTGGGGTGAGGACCAGGAGGCCCTGGCGGGATTTGGTAGAGGACAGACAGGGGTCTCAAGGCAGGGGGTCTGGCACCCCCCGGGGCCCAAGCAGACTGCTTACACCCACCATTTTAGATCTTTTTGATTGCTAAGAGTTTTGGGGGGTGTGTCGGCAGGGGGGTGGTGGTAAAGGGTGGAATGGGACGAAGGAAGACCTCAGGGTTTCAGAGGATGTTATTTTGATTTGTGGAAGGCCTCTGGGCCCCTAGATTGTGCTTCCTGTGGGGTGCTTCTAAAAATCAAGTCCTGGGCAGGAGGAAGAGGCTGAGGGGAGGCCTAGGGTGGGGGTGGGGACAGGCATGTGTGTCTCAGCTTAAACGTGGCTTTCTGGGGTGGGCCCGCCTTCCTGGGCCTGCTGGATGGGCTGATGGGGGTGGTCGCAGGGGGCAGGGCGGGGGTCCTGGGGGGCGGCGGGAAGCTGGAGCAGTGCTGGGGGTTGAGTACCTGGCCCCCAGGTCCAGGCAGCCCTCTTCCTGGGCCCTGCTGCTCCCCTTTTCCCCCTGGCCTCCATTTCCTGCCTTGGACCTCCATCTTGTGGCAGGCCCAGGGCCCAGGGCGACTTCCGGCCCCCCTCTCCCGACCATGTTCCGGCCCCACCACCTCTGGACTGCCAACTCCCAACCCTGCTGTCCTTGGCCTTCTGTCTCTCCTTGCTTTCTCTTGGGTTCTGACCCAGGGAGGGGAGGAACGGACACAGGAAGCCTCGGGGCCCTGCCCTCGCCGAGTCGGCAGGCAGTGTGTTGGCCCCCACGGTCATTCCCCGCTTCCTCTGCCCCTGACCCCACCCTAGGGATCCCCTGAGCAGAGCTCCTGCAGAGGGAAGATGGCTCCAGTCTTATCACCACTGCGAGCTCGCCCCATAGGCCCCCGTCGGCGCCCGGCCCCCGATTCTTATTTTCCCCAACCCCTCTTGGGGCCACGTTTGCCTTGTGAGCCTTGTCTATGTCCCTGCTCTGGGTGCCAGGGTCTTCACAGCCCCGTCCCGTGCTCTCAGCCCACCCCGGTCCTGCCCCCGCCCCAGCAGCACACTGTGGTTTGTACGGCACTGTGGCCACGTCCAAACCACACTGTGGTGTTAGAGCGAGGGTGGGGGAGGCACCGCTGAGGCTTGGCCCGGGGAGGCCACCCCGGAGAAGCGACACGGAAAACATCTGGGCCTTCTTGTGAGGTGTTGTGCGGGGGGGGGGGGGGGGGATGAAAGCACTGGAAATACGCCCCTCTGAGATCCCCAGGGCAGCCTCAGGAATACTGACCGCCAGAGACCCTGGGAGCTCAGTTCTGCCTTCGGAGAGCAAAGTGGAGTCTTTGTTGCCCACGCCCAGCTCCCCTGGCTCTAGCAGCACAGAAATATTGGCACTGGGAAGAGAGCCTGCCAATATTGGCTGTGCTGCTCTAGGCAGGGTGGTGAGAACTTCCAGAAGGGGCTGAGCCCCGTGGGGCTGAGGGGAGAGGCACCCGCCCGCGGCGCTCCAGTGATGTTAGGCTGCAGGCACGGAGCTGAGAGGAGAATCTTTATTGTTTTCGGTATAAAAACGTCCGTCTGATGGAGGTCAAAGGGGCTGGGGGTAGACGCTCATACGGGAACAGCAGAGTGCGCAGCCCCAGCGGCCTCGTGGGCTGTGCTCTGCGGGCCCGCTCGGAGTCCCAGGCGATCCACAGGTCCAGGGTGAACAGTGAGAGGGGTCAGAGGTGGAAGGCTCAGCGAGAGAGCAGAGGAGGGTCAGCAGAGGTCACGAGAAGGCCAGAATCCAGGGTCAGGCTGTCTGGAACAGGAAGCAAGATGGGCCGAGACGGGGTGAGCCCCAAGTATGCCTCCAAGGCGACTCCTACCCCCCCACATCACCCGGCTCTTTGCTGAGCCCGTCCCCCGCAGCGTGGACTGGAGGACCTTCTCTTCCAGAACCTCTGTACGAGGGGGCAGGGGGCTCCTGTGGAGACCCTCCCCTACCATCCGAGTGAGCGCTTCCCCCCCGCCCCCAGCCCCGTCGCTGGTGTGGGAGGAGGAGGACGCCTACCCTGGTCGAAGTTGAGTTTCTTGGCCGGAGGGGTTTCTCCTAGCCCTTCGATGTCCACCAGGTCACTATTGGCGTCCGAGTCGTTCAGAGCGCTGAGTGTCACATCTGGGGGGGGGGTGGGGACATCAACTGGGTTCTAGGTTCTCTGACTGCCCCACAGCTTCCCAGAGCCTCGATCTCCCCCTCCCTCTGCCCTCTCAGCCACTCTCTGGGAACCCTGACGGGGAGAGGAAGGGACATTTGTCCTTCCCGGGCCCAAGCCCGATTCTCCCACTGAACCTTCAGCCCCAGAGCCCTCACCGGCCTTCTGTTTCTTTACGGGGGGGGCCCCGGCCTCAGGGACACTGGAGCTGCTTGGTGGAGGGGCGGCTGGAGGCGGCGACAAGACACCAGATGGCACCTTCTTGGGCCCTTTCTTGGGTGACTCGGCCGGAAGAGGGATGCCGGAGTCTTCGTACACCTTACGCTTCACGGTGGCCTTTATCTGGGCCCTGAAGAGAAGACAGAGCAGGTTAGGGAGGGAGTCCCGGGGAGACTGAAGGAAGAAGGGAGGGGAGGGAAGGGGTAATGGGCCATTCTGAAGGAACACTGGGAGCCCCTCCGTAAGAATCTGGTTAGGGCCCTGGCCCTTTGGTAGGGTTCTCGTTTTCCTGAGGCTTTGCACGCACTTAGGGCGGATGGAATCTGAAGAGTGGACTCCCTGAGCTGAGTGGCAGAAAGGCCCGCGTCCTAATTCTCTTCCGGGGTGGAAGGCTCCCAGGTGAACCTTGGTGGCTGACCGACAGGTAGAGGGGGACTTATTAGCGGATCCTGATCAACTCGTTCAGAATCACAATGTCCCCTCCAAGGAGCCGCGCAAACAACCAGAGAAGTTCCGGTTGTTGGGGATCTCAGGCGGCCCCCGCCCCGAGATTAAATTCTTGGGAGGTCCTGTTACCCCGGCGGTTCAGTTAACTTCTGACCAAACTCTTCGCGGAGGTGCTAACAGAGCCGGCAGCGAGGCAGGAGGGCTGTCGAGCTGGAAGGGAGTTCTCGGGAAGGTGGACCTCGGGCTGGCGCGGGTGCGGTGGAAGACAGTGCCCACCCGCCCCCCCCTCCTCTGCCGGCCACCCTCCCTCACACTGTCCGTTCCTTGATGACACAGCTGATGTGATTAAGATCGTCCCCAAACCGCTTCACAGCAGCCCTCAGCATCTCTATCTCCGTCTCCGTCCACTTGGCGCTGTCAGAGGGGAAAGGGGGAACAGCGAAAGTGGGAAGGGGGGTGCGCAGCCAGCCCCCAAGCCTCCCCCGCAGGCGCTGGGGCCCCTTCCGTGGATCCCTAAAGAGGGCTTTCTTAAAAAATAAACAAATAAAAGCTCTTAACGCCCCGTGGGAATCCTGAGGACCCCCAAGCCTCTCCCCCAGGCACGTGAAGCGGCGGCTGTGAGCAGCCGGCGCAGACCCATCCGACCCGCGGGGGTCTCACGGACAGAACCCCGCGCGCGGTGCGCAGGGGACCCCCCCCCGGCTCTGCGGCCGCCGGCTCGCGGCAGGGGTTCCGGGTCTGGAGCCTCCAGTCTGCGCTGCTACCTGTCATTCCCTCATCCGACAGTCTTTATTCACACCGGCGAGCTGCCACCTGTCCCGGCCCCACGGAGTCCGCGCGCCCCGCGCTCACGTACCCCGCGGGGGAAGAGTCGGCCACGGGATGCAGCTGCATCGTCAGCTCCCCGAGCTTCGTGAAGGCGGCGCCCGCCGCGGAGAAGATCTCCCCGACCTGGGGGCGGGGCAGCGTCACGGGGGGCCGGCGCACCCCCCCCGCCCCGCGCCCGCCCGCCCGCCCCGAGCCCCTGGCCCCACCCCGGCCCGGCTCCCGCCCGCCCCCCGCCTCGGGCGGAAGAGTCGGCACCAACGCGGGAGGGGGGGCCGCCCTCCCGTGGCCGCCAGGGAGCGCTGTCCGCGAGCGAGGGCGAACCTTCGTGGACGCTGACGTCATGGTCCCGCGCGCCTCCTCACGGAGACGCCGCCGCCGCCGCCGCCGCCGCCGCCGCCGCCTGGCCGGGACCACGGAGCCGGGCGACCGAGGCGCTCGGGCCCCCGCGCAGGAAGTCCCGCCCCCTCCGCCGCCGCCGATTGGCTCCCGCTCGGCCGCTCCCCCCCCCCTCGCCAGCAGCCGAGGTTCGGGCGGCCCCGGGCGAGCCGAGGGCCGACGGTGGAAGAAGACACCGCCTCACTTCCGGCCCGGCCTCACTCCACTTCCGTCGGTGCGTCGAGACTCCGGGTGTGGACACCGGCCTCCAGCCCCCGTGCCCGCCCCCCCCTCACTCCGACCCAAGCACAGACACGAGGCTGAAGGGAGCGGTTTCGCTTTATTGTGAGGGGGGGGGGTCAGGGAGGCCGCCTCCCTCCGCCGGGGAAGGAGCGATTCAATCTCGGCGCAGGGAAACCCGGTCCCGCAGGGGGCGCCGGAGTGGGGACGCGGGTGGGAGGGCTGGGAGAGTCTTTAAACAGAGGAGGGGGCCGCAGAGGGGAGGCGCGACGATGCTCTAGCGCACCATGTACTCCTTGCGCTTATTGAGTCGAACTTGGCAGAAGGAGAAGCCCCCGAGGAGGAGATAAAGGCCCGCGGCGATGAAACAGTTGTAGCTGACTCGCTCGTAAAGGTCATATATTTTCTGGGGGTCTTTCCTGGGGTGGGGGGAGATTAGGTAGTGAAGTGTCAGAAACCGTCCAGTAGCCAACATTTACTGGGCACGGTGTGCCAGCCACCATTCTATGCGCTTCTACACGTACTATTCGGGCTTCCTCCTAACCCTCCGGGGTGACCCCTATGATAGCATCCCCTTGGCAGAGGTGGATGGCGGCGCAGAGAAGTCAAGGAATATACCTAAGAAGCCACGCCTAAAGCGGTGGGCTTAGTATGGCCACTCAGGTCCGACTCCGCGACCGCTAGGGAGACTAGCCGTCTGCACTCAGCTCCCTCGCCTCGGGGCCCCAAGCACCCCGCCACCTGTAATCCCCCGCCTACCGTTCTACTGCGGTTCAGCCGCCTCCCACCCGCCCCCAGCCCCGCCGCTCCCACCTGACTTACTCAAAATCTTTCTCGGTGAAAGGGACGTCCTCTATTAGCACAGCGGAATGGACGTTGAAAAAGATTCCGAGCATTATCTGAAAAGAGGGAATGGTCTGGTGGGTGAACCCAGGCACCGAACCTGCTCGCTGTCTAAACTCCTCCCACTTCTAATGTTGCCACAACATCTGGATTTGGGCACTACCGGAACGAGCTGGGACTCGAGTAGTTGTTGCCGGATTCGGACTCCGTCACCAGGAATAGGGCGCTGAGTCGGTGACGGAGACGGCTCGGCTGGTGCAAGGGCAGGAATAGTGAGCAACCCAGATTATCCTCTTGTCCAGGGGCGTCATTATCACGGGACGGGGAGGAAATCGGCCCTTCTGAGTATTTCTTCCTGGAGGGGGGCGGGTAGTCGTGGGGAAACAAGGGCCCCGCTACCCATTTCGGGAACAAGCGCTCCCTTGCCCCACTGCCCTCTACTCAGCGCAGGCGTCTCTCAAGACCCCAGCTCGTCTTCCTCCTACCTTGAGGGGTCTCCAAATTTACCAGCCGCGGCTCCCGTTCCCAGCTTCGTCTCCCTCCCGCCCCTTTAAGTTCCCCATTTCTCAAGCTCAAGTGTCTCGTCCTCCAGCGGGTAATCAGCCTCCCCCTTCAGCCTGCCTGCTGTTTCCTACGGCCCGGACTCTCCCAGCCTTCCAGCCCTCCAACACTGGGGCGCGTCGGGCCCTCTCCGGCTCTCGCCGGCGGTCCCCTCACCAACATGATCACTCCCCAGGCGCTGAGGACGATGCCGCAGGCGGCCAGCTTGGGCCCACAGCACAGAAGCGACGCCATGGAGAAGGGGGTCGGGGGAACACCTAGTCGCGTGCCGAGCGGAAAGGCGGCGAGACGGAGGCCCGGATGCGCCCGGGGAAAGCGAGCTGGACTTGGGGGCTCGCGCGGCGGAGGACGGGCCGCCGGGAGCGCAGCCGAGGGGGCGTGGCCTCCGGTCCCAACCATCGCGCCGGGGGACGCCGGGCGGACTTCGCTGGGCGCCTCCAGGCTCTCCCGGATCTCCGGCGGAGCGGGAGGCGTGTGGGGCCGAGACGGCCCCCCAGGAACCCCTCATGATCTATGTAGCCGGGGCGCGGGTTATTGTCGGAGCAACGCCTCCGCTTTCTTGGTCACCCCCCGGCCCAGGCTGGAATGGGAGGACCCAGCGCGCCACGTGACCGAATTCTGCGCGTCACGTGACGAGGAAGCAGCGCAGCGGCGCCTGGGGAAGGAGTAGCTCTGGCGGAGCTGCTAGTACCCGTGGCGTCGGGCTCTGAGGCGCGGAGGATTGGAGCTGCTCGAATTTTCCCCCTCAGTTACGCTAGTTGCGGGTGGTGTCCCGTGATGGGGGGCATGGTAAGTGACACAGGGATTTACACCGAGAAAGACCGCCTCTATCTCCTTTTTTCTCATCCCCGCCTTTAAAAATAGATATTCCGACACGATGAAAGGAGATAGGAGCCCCGTCCCGAGGCCAAGCGTGCAGTCGTGGCCAGGAGGCTTCAGAATTGCCAAGGGCTCTTCGCATCGGGAATCCTTAAGTCACGTTTTGTTACCAAACGCAGAATACTGAATAGTTCTGGATGCCCAAACCCAGGAGGAATGCGGGACGTTAGGAAAAGTCTCGGGAAAACAGACTCCGTGAACATGCTGTGTGTGTAGGGGGAGTGGTCTTGCTCAATGCATTTGGAGAGAGGAGTAAGTACACCAAAGTGATGCCACTTTGCTTCCCTGCTGCGTGCGAACCACGGAAAGTGATCATAGGCCCCTTGAATAAGGTGTAGGGCACGAGACTTTAACAATGGGAATCGATCACCCACTCCGAGGAGAAAGCTCGTCTACTTCACTGGCGAGAGGCAGGTTTGTGAGAATTGTTTAGGGAGCTAGGGTGTTTGGAGAACACCGTTTTCTACTGAGCCCGTTGTACCCATTCTAGTGAGGGCAGTGATCCACCGCATAATCGAGAGGGGCCATTTTGATCCCGAGACCCCAAGGGCTCTTAGCATCGGGAATCCTTAAGTCACGTTTCGTTACCAAACGCAAAGAAACACTGTGTCCGTGATTAGAACAACTTTGTGGTACTTTTCCCCCCATTTATTTAATGCATATCATTCTCAAACAGGTTGTGAGAACGAACTTGAATCCTGGGAAACACAGACCCTGGGATACCAAAGGGGCTGGGAAAGTGGCCTTGGGACATGAATTTCATGCCTCCCGTGCTTGAGACTGGCGGAGGTGGTGGTGGGGGGGGGGGGGGGGAGAAGCCATTAAGGCACCGGGTGTTTATTTTGCCCAGGAGCATCATTGTTACTCAAGGGCCTTCGGGGTAGGTGTGCAAATAGGGGGAACAGGGTGGAGGGGACGTTGCCAAAAAACAGAGGCAGGAAGATTTAAGTTGGCCACTCCACAGGAAGTCTAGCTCCCGGGAAAGGAGAATTAGTTGAAGTAGTTGATTTATCCAAGAAACCTCTGCCCCACCTCCGAGAGGTTCTCTGGAACCGTTTTCGCAGAGTAGGGGCGGTGCCTCAGGCTAGCGCAGAGCAGCCCCAGGCAGGTCCCCCCACTGCGGGTTAAATCGAGCCCACAGTCTGTGCGGGTCCATCCAGCAAAACACCAGGTTTTCTTGCATTTCTAAATGGTTGACTAAGCCAAAAGAAGAAGACCGTTTTGTGACACTTTGAAGTTCATATTTCACGGCTCATAAGTACAGTTTTACAGGAGCCCAGTGACCCCTCATTTCAGTGACCTATCGTCTGTGGCTGCTTTTGTGCCGCTTCGGGACCGTTAAGTGGTTGTGACAGAGACCGCGTGGCCTGCAAAGCCTGAGACATTTATTGCTGGCCCTTTACAGAAAAGGTTTGCAGCCCCCCCGGACTGGTGGGATACTGACGTGGGGGCTTTAGTTGGGGGAAGAGAGTAGAGCTTTAGCAGCAGAGACTGGACTCCTGGAAATTCAAGATGAAGCCTCAGCACTAGCGCGGATCTGAAGGCCTCCAGGCGGGGGCGCCCTAGAGCTCAGATGGTAACACTGTTCTCTATGCGGCTGGGCCTCAGGTAGTCGTAGGGCAGGTCCACTTGTGCATTCCGGGCTGTGATCTCTCTTTCTAAGTTTTCCAGATCTGTTTGGAATTGTCTTAGTACAGCCTTGGCCTTGGGGCTTGAGAAATACTTTTCTTTGTGGTGCCCCAGAGGTACCTGGGAAAGAACAAAGCGTCGGTCAGTTTCTAGTCCAAAGGCAGAAGCATGCAGACCCTCACTCTCATGTCTCCCTTCTGACTTTTCCCAGAGTCCTGTCTCACCATGTCTGGCTGGCGGCGACCCAGGTGCCACGTGATGGTCATTTGAAGACAGGCCTGTCGGATGTCAGGTAGTGAGCCCATCACTGTGGCCATTTTCACGTCTTCCTTGGTCGTGGGTGGGGGCATCCGCATGGTGCACGGGGCGTTAGGGACCCAGGCGTACCAGTCCAGCTGGGGGAAGAAACTGCAAGCCTAGGATCCTGGTACTTCTGCTTGGAACCCCCGTCTTTCCCTCGGGAATCCCAAGGTCTGACACTTGCCTTCGGGGACCCGGGCTGCCGGCTGTCATACCTGGCCCTGGTTGATGGCCCCGTGCTGGGCAGTGCAAGTGAAGACACACATGGTAAGGAAATGACAGAGCTGACTCTGGGACTGGAAGGAGGCAGGGAAACCTGGGCAGAGAGGAAGGGGGTTTGGAGGCTACGGCCTGAGAGGAGAAACCTGAAGGCTGACGTCTTGGGATGTCTGCACCACTTGGGGTTGAACTGTACGGGTCCGCTTATGTGTGGGTTATTTACCGTACGGTATTACAAATGTATGCTCCTTACGGTTTTCTTGACGTTTTCTTCTCCCTAACTCGCTTTACCGTCAGAATACAGCATACGATACATAGACTAACACACAAAATATATGCTAATTGACCGTTTATGTTACTGGTAAAGCTTCCGGTCAACGGTAGGCTCTTGGTAGTGAAGTTTTGGGGGGAGTCAGAACGTAGATGCAGATTTTTAACTGCTGGGTATGTGGGGGAGGGTCGGTGCCCTCACCCCTGCGTTATTTAAGGGTCACCTGTGTTTTGGCATTGATTGGTATTTGTTCCTTTATTCAAATATATGTGCATTAGATGTGAGTTTCAGTTCAAGTTCAAGCAATAATATTTGGGTGCCTTAGACCAATGACTTAATCTCTCTGAACCCCGGTTTCTTCACCTGTAAAGTGTGGATGCCACCTACCTTATAAAAGAGATAATGCATTGAAGCCACCTAATACATTATAAATTCTCAATAAATAATAATTATTATTACGGAAGGGTTGGGGGTGAACAGCTCTGACTGATGGAATATCTTCTGCCTCAAAAAGGGGTTAAGAATTTAGGGATGTTTCCTCCTACTCTGGAACAAGGGCATTATAAGTGTCTGAGTTACAAGGTGAGGATTACAAGAAGTCCCGTGTTCGTGGTGTCATGGCCGAGAGAGGGTTTCCACAAAGGTTGTCTCGGGCCACTGGTTTTACAGCGGAGGTGGGGACTCAGAGACCCAATTATCTTGTTAAGAGGAACATATATAATCACTCCCCTTCTGTGGATTAAAAAAAAATCAAAGACCAGAGAGATTAACCTGCTGGGCAGGATCCCATCTTTGGGAAAAGGCAGAGGCTGACCTTGAACTCTGGGTCCTGACTGCTTTTCTCAAGCTGTTTTTAATTTTAGCACATTTCCTCTAGAAAGGCTATCGGGAAAATTAGGCAACGAGCACCATGAGAACCGGGGTGGGGTGGGGGGGGAGAGGGGAAAAGAGAGAATGAGAGGCAGTCGGTGGAGATTAAAGCTGCCATATGAGTGTTTATTTTTATCTTCCAGATGTAGATGGTGGTTGGGAGGAGATGGCCAGGGAGAGGAAGAAGGGTCTTCTGGGACTGAGGTGTACCAGGGCAAGTTTGCCCTGGAAGGGGGAGTGCAGGCATTGGTTTATCGCCCACTGTACCCCCGGGGCCTGGCCAGAGCGGCTCCCCGGACGCAGGATGCCCGAAGGATGATTTCAAGCGGTCCCTGCCGGCCCGTGTGTGCTGGAGAGGGAGGATGGACCCGCCAAAAGCTGAGAAAAGCTGTGTCTTCCCCAGAGGTTAAAGAGCAGGTGGGGGTGCCAACGGCGGAGGCTAGATCTCGGCCGAGGGGAAGGGAGGCCAGATTGGCCTCGGAACTGGGACCCCGAGGGGCAGTGCATGGAGTTCAGGTCTGTGCCAAGGCGCGGACGGTGCTGAGGGTGCCCCAGATGTGACCGCGCACCGTGGGCGTGTGCAGTACGCCCAGAGCGTGTGCACAGAAGCAGGAGGAGAAGGCGGGGAAGCTGAAAACTCACCGTTTGTATCGCATGTAGGAAAATAACCACAAGGAGAGCACGGGAGCCCCAGCGGGACCCGGGCACGTCCCACCCTGGCTGTGGTCCTGGTCTTATCGGGCCCCCGTGCTGTGGCGGATTAGGGGCATCTGTGACTTGGGCTAGGGGATGGCAGTAAAGATTGATGGCCAGGGTCTCTGCGGAGGACAGTCCCTGGGTATCTGGAATTGTCTTCAGTAGGAGGAGGTGGGAACGGGATTCCGAAGCTTCATGCGTGGCTGGAGAGGGGGGTGTGGTGAGGGGTTGGGGCCTGAACCCAGAGGGGCAGGACCGAGATGGGGCTCCTGTCTCTGGGGAGGGTCCTACCTCGGTCCTGGGCCTGGCACAGCCCCACCTCGGTGATCTCCCGGCACCAGGCCTGCAGCTCAGGGTCCCCTCTCACGACGTCGTCCCTGTGGTAGAAAAGGCGGACGATGCCCTGCACGTACCTGCCCAGAGGAGAAGGGGCTGAGCTCCTTGAGGGGAGAAGGCGCCAGCCTCTGACCTCTACTCCCTTCCTGCGGCCTCTGCCCAGCTGACGCTCACTGTTTGTGGGGACAGGTCTTACCGGCGTTGTCTTGGGGGATGTTCCCTAGCTCTTTCCAAACGCTAGTTTAGAAAGGAAGGAAACGTGTGCCATTAGTTTTAAGAGTTCTGGACTCGTGGGGCACCTGGGTGCTCAGTCGGTTGAACATCCGACTTCGGCCTCATGGTTCATGGGTTCGAGCCCCGCGTCGGGCTGTGTGCCGACAGCTCGGAGCCTGGAGCCTCCTTCAGATTCTGTGTCTCCCTCTCTGCCCCTCCCCCTCCCCTGCTCTTGCTCTGTCTCTGTCTCTCAAAAATACAAATAAATGTTAAAACAAATAAATATATAAACAAACACGGGAAAAAAAAAAAAAAAGAATTCTGGACCCACGGCTGAAAAAGGCATTCTTCTGACAGAATCCCTGACTCCGCCAGACCCCGTGGTTTACCTGCCCACCCTTCCTGCACGTCCGCTGCCTCCCGACTCTTCCTGTCTCCCCAGGACTGAGTTCCTGCGCCTCCTGTCTGGACCTTGCAAAGTCGGACGCTTAACCGACTGAGCCCCCCAGGCGCCCCTGGACCTTCTAGGTTTCATGTGGGAGTTTTGCCCCATGCTGACCTCAGGTCAGAGCCCCGCTGGCCCCCTCCCCGAAGCCCCTGCATTTCCCAGCCGCCACTCTCACCCACCGGGCAATGATCTCCCAGAGCCGTAGGGCGTCGTGGGCGTAGAGGGCACTTGGGATTCCCAGCAGGCCCCGTGCAGCCAGGTCGTCAGGAGGACAGAGGGAGCGGTAGGTCAGCTGGGCCATGGCCCGACGAAGCAAGTGCACGTGGCCCCCTCCGCCAGTGCTCACCGCCTGCGACAAGAGAGAAGAGAGGCCTTGAGGGAAAAGACCGAGCACGGTGTGCAGGGGCTCGGAGGTGGGGTTCCACATTTAAAGACACGAGCTTAGAGGGACAGGCGCGTGGGTTTAGGGCCAGGACACTCCCACCGTCTGGGATCCTGAAAGTGGCGGGAGGTCACGGAATGCTGGGTGATGAGCCCCACCCCGTGGCCCGTCACCTTCTTACCTTATCAAATATTCCTCCTTCCGAGATGAGCTGGGATCTGGCCCGGGTGTTGATTTCCAAGGTATAGCGGATGTGCGGGATCAGGAGCTGGGGTGGAGGGGGGTGGGGGGGGAGGTTAGGGAGGCCACGCCGGGGTCTCTCCTCCTGGGGTGTGGCGCCAGGCCTGGTGGCCCTCTCCCCCCCGGACGCTTTCCTCCCTGGTGCTGTGGGGACAGGCCTGTCTGTGCGTCCCTGAGCGCTCGCTCTCGTGCCCTCTGCTGCCCCGGGAGTCAGGCTGCGGCTGTTACCACTGCTCTTCATTACTCCCGCCTTGAGTGTACGTGTCCTTTTTATTTGCTTTTATATTTGTGTCGTGCACATACTCCTAGCTTAAATTAGCCTCTCTGCTCGTTTGCAGAGCCACGCCCCCATCTGGCGCTGCAGTCCAGGGGAGGCGCCTTTTGGGGGGGGGGTCCATGAGTCGTGGGAGGGGCCATACTGAGCTGCCTGCTTACACCGGTGGGGGGGGGGGCGTCATCACATCTGCCCCAGCCCCAGGTTGGCGGTTAGGCCCCTCTAATCTTAATAGCTTTAAGAAACTGCTTTTTATTAGGCATGATAAAGGCCGTCTGACCCCCACACGCGTTTCTTTGATCTCAGACTGTTTTGTGTTACTTCCGCCCAGGTCACGTGCAGGTTTCCTGAAGTGTGGGGTTCATCTGCACTGTAGATGCTGCACGCGGGGAATGACCCCGGTGATCCCTGAGTGTCCTAGAAAGCCCCAAGTCCACAGGGGGAGAGAAGATCCCCGAGGGCCAACAACCCTCATAACAGCCACAATAATCACAAGAGCGAATGTGCTTTGTGGCTTTCAGCCTGTGGCACGCTGTGGCGTTACGTCCTCTTATCCCGTCACAAACCCACAGCGGAGCTCCCGTCATCCCCGCTTGGAGTCAAGGACTCTGAGCGCGCATCTGGGAGGTGCCAAGGTCAGGATTCCAGTCTGTCCCCGCATCCAGATCCAGAGGCTGCGGGAGGAACCTTTGTGACGTTAGCAGCTTCGCTCTCTCGTGGGGCTGACGTGCCTCGGGGCAGCGTAGTGATGAGCGGGGCGAGGCGGGGACAGGGCTGCGCTAGTGACGGGGGGGGGGGGGGGGGGGGGGC